>NC_091952.1:172170616-172470616 GCF_031021105.1 Erythrolamprus reginae
AAACTATTTCTAAGTGATTGCCAGAACTTCCAATTAGATTAACATCAAATGTGCTAGAGAAATATTTCAAATATATTTGCTAAACTAGATAGAGGGAGGATTCTTTGTATCAGACCAAGAATGCATTATTTCTTTTTGAATTGGATGCTAGATTTGAACTCCAAAAAGTTGTGACTTGCAGCCAGTACTAAAAAGAATTCCATATCTCTTTTTCCTAATTTTTTATTATTGTTCTCCACTAGACATCCATACATATACCATAATTCATAACAAAATATACATAGTTGTACATTTCTATTCAATAAAACATGAACCAACACGTGCATCTTTTATACTTTTATTGCCCGCCTGTTTTCTCCTTTATGTCATATCACTTTCTTCCCTCTATCTCCCCTCTACCTTCTCCCTCTTTCTCTTCCATTTTCCTACTTCCCTTCTGACCCCTTCTTCTCTTCCTTCTCTAATTCCTTTTCTCCCTTTCCTGAATGTATCTAGTCACAATCCATAATAGACAGGGTATCTTATATCCCTAATTCCATTTAGTTATTGGTGCAACTCTTAAACTCCCCTGCCTTTATCTATACTTAAATATATATCTTATATTTTCCTAAATATATTAACTGCTATCTTAATACTGAATCCTCAACTTTCTAATTTTGTCACCTGGATATACCACCTTCAAGTTTCTATTTTCCTCTAATTTAATCAATGTCACCTGTCTTCTATACATATTCATTTTCTAACCAATCATAAAATTTCCCCCATACATTATAGCATTCAGAGTCTTTCTTTTTTTAAATATGTTTATTTATTGATTTTAAAAATAATATTTCTCATATATTGTTTGTATCTATTACATTTTAGATATACCATTCATTACCCTATATGTTCTATTGAACTATGTACATTAAAATATATATATAATATATTAGAAAAGAGAAAAAATGAGATATCTATAAGCATGAATTCTTTTAGTTTCTGCAACAAAGTTATCGATCATAAATATTTATTTATTTTGTTTATCTCTATTACTATTGCAAGGTGTTTGTTTTTATTTCTATATACACCGATACTCTATATTGTTACTTTTTATTTTTTATTTTGGATCCATTTGTGCCATTTGTGCCATGTTTCTTTGGTTTCTTTATTTGTTGTTCCCTTAATTGAGTTCATCATTTCGTCCATCTCTGCGCATCTATATATTTTATCAATAATTAAACTTTCCTTTTTCCACATTTTGTTTGTTTTTTACATTTCCAGCAAGTGTCTTTTAGTGTCGAGTAAATCTTTGCAAGCCTTGATGGGGGCATGTACCACCTATAGAAAAGTTTATAAAATTTTTCTTTATATGCAGCTGACAGTGTGATTTTACAAATTGTATTCCATGATCTCTCCCAATCCGCTAAATGTATATTATGTTGGACATTCTTGGCCCAGGCAATCATATGGCTTTTAACTATGTCTTCCATCCTGTCTTGTTCTAGGAATTGTTGATAAATTTTGGTGATCAGTCTATCCTCCTGTCCTATCAGAATTTTATCTAGAGTGTTAGTAGAAGTATCGATGCCAGGGTCTTATCTATCTTTATTATATCTGGATTTTATTTGTGTATAGGTCCACCAATCTATCTTATAATTTTGTGATTCAAGTTTCTATTTTCCTCTAATTTAATCAATGTCATTTGTCTTCCATACATATTCATTTTCTAATCAATCATAAATTTCCCCCCATACATTATAGCATTCAGAGTCTTTCTTATCTTTAATTTTCATTGCCAATCTATTCATTTCTTCACAATCCAGTATTTTTTTAATTATTTTCCTTTCAGAAGGGTCTTTTGTTGCTTTCCACTTTTGTGCAAATGCAATTCTAGCTGCTGTTATTATATGAATAATTAGATATATATTTTCTTTATTAAATTTTTCTAGTAATATACCCAACAGGAATACCTCTGTTTTCAATTCTATCTGTTTTCAATATTTTTTCTATCCATATTTGAATTAAGCTCCAATATACTTTGGCTTCAGCACATGTCCATCACATATGATAAAAAGAACCCAGTATTTGCTGGCATTTCCAACATTTCATAGATTTATCTTTAAACATTTTAGCTATCCTTTCCAGTGACATGTGCCATCTTTAAAACATTTTTATAAGTTTTCTTTATATGCTGTTGCCATTGTCAGTTTATAGTTTCTTTGCCAAAGCTGTTGCCATTTATCCAGTTCTATAGTATGACCAAAATTCCTTCCCCATTTAATCATCATTTCCTTCAC
Organism: Erythrolamprus reginae; assembly: GCF_031021105.1. Taxonomy (NCBI): domain Eukaryota; kingdom Metazoa; phylum Chordata; class Lepidosauria; order Squamata; family Dipsadidae; genus Erythrolamprus; species Erythrolamprus reginae. The sequence goes on from NC_091952.1 coordinate 172,172,893, forward strand.
TTGTTATTGCTCTATGTTAATATATAATAAGTAATTATACAGTTTTTATTAGCCTTTCATCCATTCCTGTGAGTATTTCAACTAATTCTGTCATTTCTAAATACCTCTGTTTTAGTATCTTTATCATATCTTGATTGCAATTGCATTCTCATATACCAATCCATCTTTATTCCTTGTTTCTCCAATTCTTGAATAGATTTCAATTTTTCCATATATTTTGGAATAACTTTATACCGTGCAATATTTCCCCAATTAAGTCTATTTGGGTAAATTATTGCTTCTATTATTGATAACCAATGTGGTATTTTGAAATAGTGTTTCTCTTTTATCTTTTCCCACACTCCATACAAAGAGTTCTTTATACAATGTCTCTGGAAATAGCTATGTATTTTACTTCTTCTCTACCATAGCAATGCATGCCATCTTATCTGTAAATCACATCCCTCCAAAACCAGTCTTTTGTTTCTTAACAAAATCCATTCTCTCATCCATGTCAGTACTGCTGCATCATAATATATCTCCCAATTTGGAAATTCAAATCCACCTCTAAGTCTTGCATCTTGTAGCATTTTTATATTAACCCTCGCCTTTTTTCCTTGCCATATGAACTTCAGTATCATTTTATTTACTTCTTTAAAGAATTTTTTCTCTAATCTTATTGGTATTGCTGAAAATAAAAACAGGAATTGTGGCAGTATATTCAGCTTAATGATATTCTTCCCATCAGTGATAATTGAAGATTTCCCCATTTTTCCAGTTCTATTTCAATTTGTTTTTTTTAATCTATAATAATTATCTTCCTTAATTGTCATACATCTAACTGTTAGATGAATCTCTAAATATTTTACTTTTTTGTGATCTGCACCTTTAGCTTCCCAACTATTCCTTCTTTTGTTTTTCCAATCCTCTAGATGTTTTCCAGTTCTTTTCGTAAGTTCTGATTTCATAAGTTCGTGATTTAGCTTTACTAGATAAATGGTCAAAGCAATGGAAACTGCAGTTTAATGTTTCCAAATGTAAAATAATGCACTTGGGGAAAAGGAATTCTCAATCTGAGTATTGCATTGGCAGTTCTGTGTTAGCAAAAACTTCAGAAGAGAAGGATTTAGGGGTAGTGATTTCTGACAGCCTCAAAATGGGTGAGCAGTGTGGTCGGGCAGTAGGAAAAGCAAGTAGGATGCTTGGCTGCATAGCTAGAGGTATAACAAGCAGGAAGAGGGAGATTGTGATCCCCTTATATAGAGCGCTGGTGAGACCACATTTGGAATACTGTGTTCAGTTCTGGAGACCTCACCTACAAAAAGATATTGACAAAATTGAACGGGTCCAAAGACGGGCTACAAGAATAGTGGAAGGTCTTAAGCATAAAACGTATCAGGAAAGACTTAATGAACTCAATCTGTATAGTCTGGAGGACAGAAGGAAAAGGGGGGACATGATCGAAACATTTAAATATGTTAAAGGGTTAAATAAGGTTCAGGAGGGAAGTATTTTTAATAGGAAAGTGAACACAAGAACAAGGGGACACAATCTGAAGTTAGTTGGGGGAAAGATCAAAAGCAACGTGAGAAAATATTATTTCACTGAAAGAGTAGTAGATTCTTGGAACAAACTTCCAGCAGACGTGGTTGGTAAATCCACAGTAACTGAATTTAAACATGCCTGGGATAAACATATATCCATCCTAAGATAAAACACAGGAAATAGTATAAGGGCAGACTAGATGGACCATGAGGTCTTTTTCTGCCATCAGTCTTCTATGTTTCTATGTTTCTTGCTTTCCACCAGGTTGATTTCTCCTCCAGTGTATATTTGATATGCAATGAATTTCCCCTTTGGTAACATTCAAAATTACACTTTAAGAACAACTTTATAGGGTTTGGGGCTCACACCCAAATTGAAAAAGTTTTAAAGTGTGCATCCCAACCCATCTCCTCTAGTCAACTTCTATACTCGTTGTATGGATCGTGGAAGCTGCTACACATGTAACAAACTGAAACCTGTAGGAAAATTTTGCTTAAAGCCTCAAAATAACTGCAAGCCAACAGTTAAGAAATGGTGTGAAGTTGCTTTAGTTGGCCAGCCAGCCTGGGGTGTACTCTCCTAAAAGAAGGCAAAGGTTTGGAAGCATTGTTATCAAATTGGTCTCAAGCCTTCTTGTGTACCTTACTAGGAATAAAGAGTGGTCGGTTGGAAAAAGTACAACCTTGCCTTGATCACACCTAGGTATTTCCAATTTGCTTCTTGTTATTCTTATGTAGCCCATGTCTCTCCTCCCCGCTAGAACATTGTTTGATGCACTTTACCTGCTTGCATATCTTCTAGTCTGTTTTCTCTCTAAATGGCTTCCTCACCAGCTTCTAGTCTAGTCCAAATGCTCTTTAAGATGGGTTTAGCTGCATTCCCTGATGTCTACTGATTTTGGATTCTTGCAATCCTCAATGCACAACCAAATACCTCTGCAGGCTTAGAGGAATTCTAAGGTTTACAAAATCTTTCTGGAATCCTTCAGGAGAGAGACCCTCCACCCCTAATATTAAAAAAAAGATTTTAATGCAGAAGATTTTGGGAGCTGGTTGGGAGTAAAAACAGATTATGGAGGTAGGAAAGGAAAATCAGGACATAAGTGTGAAAGGAATGGAATAACTGAAACAGAATAACAGAGTTGAAAAGGTCTTTGGAGATCTTCTAGTCCAACCAGGGGTGGGCAGCAGACAGGACAGGGTGGAGGACAGGGAGTTCACAATGATGATCGTTCAAGCCACTCCCACCTGTTTGCATGGCCGCCAAACCACTCCCACCCAGTGACATGACCATTAAGCCACACCCACAAAATAAGCCACACCCACAGTGTGGCAGTAAAATTTTTGGTTGCCCATTACTGAGTCCAACCCCCTGCACAAGCAGGAGACTATATCATGCCAGACAAAAATTACGCTTGATTTTCTCCACTCTGAGGATCCCAGTTATAATTGCTTATTCTATTACCATTAATATAGTCGTATTTTGCACTGGGAATTCCCCCAAGTAATGTTGTAGATCCATTTTATTTAGACCATGTCTATAACCTGAAGGAACAAGAGAGGCTTTCAGGTTGGGATGGATGGAAGGAAGGTGGAGCAGGGGTTATAGCGAGAATATAAATCCATTAAATTCTGCAATGTGTTGCAGGGTAAATGCGTGGGCCTGAAAATGTAGAGCTTTTGACAGGTAAATACTCGAATGCTGGATACAAGCCGAAACAAGTTTTTACCTGCCTTTCAGCCAAAGTTACTTCTTGAGTACTCAACACTCACCTAAGAAAGCATTGCATTTATCTGTGTCTATTGCAATCAAATCTGCACAAATACAGGGAACACATTTGTGTCTTTGTCCGTGTGTGCACACACACATGTGCACAGGCACGTGTGGGTGTGCAAGAAAATAATTGAGAGAGGACTGGCAGAAGGACAATCCACTTTGGATTGCTTATGAGTTCTCACACATACGTGTGTATGTGTGCCAATGACTGGCATTGTAAACTAATTTGGGGTTGTAAAAAAAATAAGACATCCCTCATCATCTTGACATTTGCTTTCAACACACAGCTTAGACATTTCTTGGCGCCACCCTTCTTTCATTGCAGGTTTTTAAAGGATATTGGCTATACCAGTTACAAAGTTTGCTACAGTTCCGAGATACTACCAACAGAACCAATAGCACACAGATCAACAGATATTCTAAAGCAAATTCTTCTAGCGGAGATTCTGGAGACAGTGCAACAAAACCAACAGCCTACTTCGTTTACTTTTGTCAGAACTGGAGAAAGAATTTTTTTAATAGTTACATCCCATATTTCAGATATAATTAGCCTATTTGTCCGATACTTTATTGTCATTATTATTCAAACAATAATGTTGTCTAACAGACTATCACAATAATCTAACAGACTATCACAATAATCTATATTGTGATAGTCTAACAGACTATCACAATAATCTACAGTTGACCTATCCAGATTCCTAAGAGGTCAGTAAGGGGCGAGTACAAGTACACTAGAGTGCCTTCCGTCCCCTGTCCTATTGCTCTCCTATATCTCCTATACATTTCTTCTATTCCTATATCTCTTCTTCTATTCTTTCATTGATATGTTCTATTACTATATCTTCTTTTCTATTATTTCTTAGATATATTTTACTATGAGTATCTCCTCTATAACCTTCATCATGTATTTTACTATGTGTATATAGATATATACCCACTAAAACCCTCATTGTGTATTGGACAAAATAAATAAATAACTGATTATAAGCATATTAAGACTATGAATGCCTCAGAATAACTGTAATATTGAGGTTAGAATAAATAGCAGCATTTATAGAGAAACTGTCTTGATCTACATCTCTGTTTTTTGGTTTTAGTGGGAAGTGAATGACTCCTTTTAAAATGTAGTTTGGGGCTTTCCATTTTTACTTCTGCTTCTTGTGGTGGTTAGCTCTGGCCCAGCTCCTGCCCCAAGGACTGTGGATGTGGGGGAGACATCCACATGCTGCAGGCCTGTTTTGCCCCCGGTGGAATCTGCTGATGAAGGCTCCTCTGACCAAGAAGACATGAGTGACAGGGAGGAGGAGAGTGTGGCAGACAGCTCAGAAGGAGATCAATTATCTAGCTCCTCCTTGGATTCAGAACAAGAGTTAATGATACAGCCACGCATGCGGAGAGCAATGCATAGGCAACAACAACTGAGAGATTATTATCAAAGAAAATGAGGCCACCTGTGGTTGGGTGGGGCTGTGGTAATTAGTGAGGCTGCTATAAATAGCAGCCTGTGGGTTTGGCCATTGTGAAGGATTATCTGATTGTTGTGTTTCCTGACTGCTTTACTGACTTTGACCTTTTGTGTGCTGATTTTTCCCGCTTTGAAACTAAACCAGAGCAAAGTGTGTTTCCCTTTGTGAAAGAAGGACTGTGAATTGCCTCACAGCTGCAACTAAGTATCACAGAACTGATAAGGGACTTGTACAAATTACCAGTTTGTTTGGAGACGAGTGCTCTTTGCTATACCAAAAGAGGGCTTGGTTTAAGTGAATTTTCATTATAAAGAACATTGTTTTGAATTTTCAAACGTGTGTGTGTCTGAAATTTGTACCTGTGAATTTTTGGGAGGAGTGTACCAGAGAGCCCGACAAAACACTTCTAGATCTTTCCAGATCTTTCTGTCTGTCAAATGGAGACTGTTCTTTTTGATTCAAAGTCTGAAATAATCTTCAGATTGTTCTCCAGCTTTTGTATCATAAAATTTGTAAACAAGGCTTCTACTCCACCCAATTTGTGGAAGAAATCAAGTGCAAATATTTTGTTGTAAGTTGAAATGTAGGAAAGCATTCCTGGAAGTTTGTTTCTGTATTTTAAGTTCATTCTGACAAAGCTTTATTTCAAATATCTTGGAGATAGCCTTTATATACAGTGGAATCCTTCCTTTGGAATTCCTCACTTAAGGAATCTTGAGAAAAGTCTTCATTCTTGGTTTTTAGAAGGTTGCTTACATTTCTTATAATGCAAATCTGTACATGTACACACAGAGTTAAGCCTATCTGACATCAATGGAATTTATTGTATTGTATTATAACAAGAAAGTATAGACCTATGATTATTTCAATTTCTCTGAAAACAAGATGATTGAGTTGTTATCCAAACTTTCAGGCCTAATAATATAGTATTGTTATTTTAAGAAAGAAGGGGGGGAAAGTAGTGGAATTTTCCTTTAGGGAGTATGTTTTGAAAAAAGGAATTCAAGAAATGAATTCACATGTAGACTAATTGTATGTGCATGATACGTTTAACTGAGTCACTGGGTAATTGTAATTATGTCAGGAGAACTCTCTAAATTACTGTATGCAAACAAGCCACTTATAACTTATAATGGTCTAGATTTGATATCAGGTCAATCTGATTTGGTGTGGGGCTAAATTGATCCCCTCTGATCTCATTATGTCTTGAAAATTAATTTGACCTCCTTATTTCTGATATTCAGCTGATGACCCATCTTTGTCCTCTTAGAAGTTTTTCACATACCTATCCCACAACCACACAAATCCCCCCTCCCATACTGTCTGTAGTGATGCTACCCCCAATTGCCCCAAACTCCAATCCAAAGAGGTAAAACCTAACTTTAAAATAGGCATGGAAATCTAACTATCTCCACACACACAAAAAATTGACAAAGTTGAAATTACAAATAAAATGTCATTGCTTGTATTTAGATGGTGATAACTTGTATTTAGATGGTGATAACCTTATTGGCAAGGCCTACTCTGTACTTCAGTTCTTTGGGCCTTTTTGCATTTATAACACACTTGTGCAAACTAAATGCCTATACTCTTTAGAGTCTTAAATCATCCATACAGTTCATTAACAAGCGCAGCAATATTATTTGTTAGAAAGGAACGCAAGGACATAACCAGGGATAAAAATCAGCCAACGAGAGGGAACTCTAGCTGTCAGTGGCTGAAAATAGTTCTTCTAGTGCCCATTAATTGCGAGTACATGTAAGTGATGATATACAGTGGTACCTCTACTTACGAACTTAATTTGTTCCATGACCAGGTTCTTAAGTAGAAAAATGTATAAGAAGAAGCAATTTTCCCCATAGGAATCAATGTAAAAGCAAGTAATGTATGATTGGGGAAACCACAGAGGGAGGATGGAGGCCCTGTTTCCTCCCAGGAGATTCCTAGAGAGGTCCCACAGAGGTTTCTCCCAGCCTTTCCTGGCCCTGTTTCCTCCCAGGAGATTCCTAGAGAGGTCCCACGGAGGCCTCTCCCCGCCTTTTCCAGCCCTATTTCCTCCCAGGAGATTCCTAGAGAGGTCCCATGGAGGCTTCTCCCTGCCTTTACCGGTTACAGTTTTGGAGGCTCGGGTTTGCAAGTGGAAAATGGTTCTTGAAAAGAGGCAAAAAAATCTTGAACACCCAGTTCTTATCTAGAAAAGTTCATAAGTAGAGATGCTTGTAGGTAGAGGTACCACTGTACTGTCAATTTCAGATTTGTCAAGAGCAAGCGATGAAAAACAAATCCAAGGTTTTGCATCACTTTCTGCACAATAGCAATAGCACTTAGACATATACCGTTTCACAGTGCTTTTACAGCCCTCTCTAAGCAGAGTCAGAGTCAGCATATTACCCCCAACAATCTGGGTCCCCATTTTACTGACTTTGGAAGGATGGAAGGCTGAGTCAACCTTGAGCCTGGTGAGACTTGATCTGTCAAACTATTGGCAGCCAGTAATCAACTGCACTCTAACCATTGCACCACCACGGCAATCTCTTAAAGGCCATAGTTCTGACTCAAACTTCATCTGGCTCTCTGGAAGGAGCTTGCAGAGGTGAAATGTAGTTCAGTAACCAGCATACTTTTTCTTCAGATAGTCCAAAAAAAACCCCACATCATTCTGAGCTTTGTATCTTGGCCTGATAGTATTTCTTCAATGTTCCTTCAAAGTTCTTCTCATGGATTTAATTGAAGGTGGGAGAACAACTTCCAAGAAAATAGACTTAGAAGCTAGGGTCAGAACATATGCCAACCTGCATGTACAAAAAGAATGTCTTATTATTGTAATTACTTACACTGGGGGAAAACAACCAATTTGCAGAACTGATGTCTCTATAATTGTTGACATGGTGGAATTACCTGATCTGCGTTTTGTCTGGTGTTTTTTCTACTTCATTTTTTAAAAAAGGTAAATATTGTCACTGAGCTTTTAAAGAGTAGAACTACCCTAAAATGTGTCATGGGATTTTTGTTTCATTATCTTTACACCTTCCTGGTTTGGTCTGAGTTTTTTCTTAAATGCCATCCAACTTGTTTGCTTATAAAATCTCTACCTGGGTCACATTCGTGCAGACAAAAACGTAAAAAAGAAAAAAAAAGAAAAGAAAACCCTCAGCAGAAATCCCCTGAGGTGAAATACGTTTTGATAGCATCACAATTACTACATAACCTGCTCTGAGATATTTTTAAACACTGGCAGCTGCAATTGTGAGAGAAGAAAAACTGTGGAAAAAATGAAACAGAGACAACAGGGAAGGACAGAGCTGTCTATCTCTGGGTGGAGTTGGGTTTTGTGTGTGTACAGTCATAAATTCAAACCATTTCATTTTTGTAAATTAAACCATAACGAGATTCATAGTCAGATTTTCAACATCTTCTCCTGGGACAGTTTCTTTCATCTCCTTCCTCAAAATATAGAATTTTGTGTGCTGAAATCCAGAAAAGTTCGCAAACGAATTGCTTCCAATCCTAGAATCCACCTGTGGTGTATAAATTAAACCAGTTCTTGTCAGACATAAATTGAACAACATTCTCCTCCATTCCTATGTATCAAATCCCCAGATTTAGATTTTTAATGTCTTTTTCCGTATGCAAGATTAGTTCTGTGGCTCAACTTAAAACAAGCAATAATTCTACATGAATTTGCGACTTGTTCTGATAGAAATCAAACTTCAGGCAGGATTGTCTTGATAAAAAAAAAATCATGGGAGGAGTCTTGATATCTGTCATTACTTTATTGATCTGATTGATGTTATTTTCTCTATGGACATTTGCAGAAGGGAAGTAAAGAAAAAGCCAGGTGGTAAACTTGACCAGATAATCAAATCATGGCTGCCATCTTGATTTTCTGACCCCTTCTGAGGACACCCATGTCTCTCCATCTCCTTGCTCCAAATCTATAATAATAATAACAACAACAGAGTTGGAAGGGACCCTGGAGGTCTTCTAGTCCAACCCCCTGCTTAGACAGGAAACCCTACACAACTTCAGACAAATGGGTATCCAACATCTGCTTAAAAACTTCCATTGTTGGAACAATCACAACTTCTGGAGGCAAGCTGTTCCACTGATTAATTGTTCTAACTATCAGGAAATTTCTCCTTAGTTTTAAGTTATTTGTCTCTTTGTTTAGTTTCCACCCATTGAAGAATAGATTGACTCCTTCTTCTTTGTGGCAACCCCTTAAATATTGGAACACTGCTATCATGTCTCTGCTGGTCCTTCTTTTCATGAAACTAGCCATGCCCAGTTCCTGCAACTGTTCTTCATATGTTTTAGTCTCCAGTCCCCTAATCATCTTTGTGGCACTTTTCTATATTCTTTCTAGAGTATCAACATTATTTTTTGATCGTGGTAACCAAAATTGAATGCAGTATTCCAAGTGTGGCCTTACCAAGGCCTTATAAAGTGGTATTAACACTTTGAGTGATCTTAATTCTATCCCTCTGTTAATGCAGCCTAGACCCCTGTAGGCTTTTTTGGCAGCTGTTGCACACTGCTGGCTAATATTTAAATGGTTGTCCACAAGGACTCTAAGATCCCTCTCACCAGTTACTACTGTTGAGCAATGTACCACATATACTGTTACTGTGCATTTTGTTTTTCTTGCCTAAATGTAGAATCTTACTTTTTCACCATTGAATTTCATTTTGTTAGATAGCACTCATAGTTCAGGTTTAGTCTAGTTTAGTTTTATATTTAAAACATGAAGGAAATAACCTTTTTTTTTTTAAAAAAGAGCCACTTTCCTTCAGAAGTGCACATATGTTTTGAAAAGCTGTGAGACATTTATCATATTTCATTCTGAATTTGGTGGGAAGGAAATATATACTTTCTCATAGGAACAAGGATTTTTCTGCATTTTGTATCCAAAAAGTGAAGGGGTATGGCAAAGATATATGATCATAAAAAGAGGTGGAGTTTGAAAGATGCAGAATTATTTTTATTTTTCAGAGTCCAGAGTGTTTAAAGACAAAAGAATGTAGATATTTTTGGAGGGAGAAGTAGCAAAATGCCATTTCTCAATGCTCTAGGACTGAAAAAGAGAACTGTATCAGATGAGAGGTATCCTCTCTGCCTTGCCACCTCTAACACCTACTTATTTTTTTTACACAATTGCAAATGAAATGGCTAACAAATGTTGCCATTTGAGATGACATGGAAAAATCATTAATAAGGACCCACAATCATTAACACTTTATATAATGCTGGTACGCTTTGTGTATAAATGACTTTTAGTTTCTAGTTATGTGTTTTTGTTTTGGGTAGATTTTTTTTTCTGTGCTCATTATGGTTTGCCAGATTTCCAAGTATTGTTTGGAGAGGATACACATCCAAGAAGAAAAAAAACCTGCTGTATGTTTTTAAATCTCTTCTGCAACTGTGTCTTTATCATACTGTTTACTTATTTTTCATTATGTGTGTGTTATTATCTGGCATGTACAGAAAATGGCAAGTAGTGATAGAGCTAATCATGTCACCTCTCATCAGATGGCTTAGGTGGGGCTGACTTCTTTAATTAATTCAGCTATATAAACAGAAATGGCTGATGAACAGATTTGCAAAGAAAATAAACCACAGGAGCTATGTTGAAATACTTCTAAACACTTGACCTCAGCTCTCTCAAAACCAAGATATCCAGAGCTAAGCTTGTAATTCTATCTGAGTCACCTTTACTTAGAGATGTACACATTTGTTAATAAGGATAAGGCACTCCCTTGTTTAAGAGTCTGAGGTAGGGCCCAGCCAAATGTATATGGAATCTAAAATATTCTGAGATGTAATCTCAGTTTTTCATTAGTGACGAGAGAGAGATATTATTAGTATGTCTAGTGGAAAATGTAAGTAAAGGATTAAATTGACATTCCCTAATAAGAAACAAGGCAACTGTAAAGCTAAGAGAACTTGAGGTGAGTGTTGTAAGAAAATAGAGAGATTGCTGTTACTTTTACAAAGAAAACAGAAACCCTGCTAACTCTTTGCAATAAGACAAATGTTCATTCTGTCATTATGGATGGAGAAGTTTTGCTAATATATATTTTTAGCGTCATAACTCATCATGTAGAATGTCATATGTTAGAGTTATGTAAAGTTTTCCTTGTTTGTGACCAATTTGCCCTCTGAGTCATGGTTTATGATACTAACTGCTACCAGAAAAAGAGCAGATAAAAAATGTGGCAACTTCAATGTAAGAACCAACATGAATATAAATAAATATAAATACATGATTGTCATATTGACAACGATGCAGCAAGAAGTTTAGAAAGTTTAGAACTAAGACGCCTTAAACAAGATCTAAGTATTGCCCACAAGATCATATGCTGCAACGTCCTGCCTGTCGGCAACTACTTCAGCTTCAACCACAACAACACAAGAGCACACAACAGATTTAAACTTAATATTAACCGCTCCAAACTTGACTGTAAAAAATATGACTTCAGTAACCGAGTTGTCGAAGCGTGGAACTCATTACCGGACTCCATAGTGTCATCCCCAAACCCCCAACACTTTACCCTTAGATTATCTACGGTTGACCTATCCAGATTCCTAAGAGGTCAGTAAGGGGCGAGTACAAGTGCACTAGAGTGCCTTCCGTCCCCTGTCCTATTGCTCTCCTATATCTCCTATACCTTTCTTCTATTCCTATATTTCTTCTTCTATTCTTTCATTGATATGTTCTATTACTTTATCTTCTTTTCTATTATTTCTTAGATATATTTTACTATGAGTATCTCCTTTATAACCTTCATCATGTATTTTATTATGTATATATAGATATATACCCACTAAAACCCTCATTGTGTATTGGACAAAATAAATAAATAAATAAATAAATAAAATAAAAAATAATCCTAACAATATTTATCTATCTCCCAAATATATTATATATTTCACGAGAAGAGTCTTCCACCCCTCTGCTTGCAACAAAATACCTTATACCACCAGACTTGAAATTTTGAGCTTAGACAACTTAGAAATACGCCACCTTTGGTTTGACCTAAGTATATTACACAAAAGTATCTGCTACAATGTCCTATCCGTCAATGCCTACTTCAGCTTCAACAACGACAACACACCAGCACACAATAAATACAAATTTAAGGTAAACCGCTCCAAACTCGATTGCAGAAAATATGACGTCAACAACAGAGTGATCAATGCCTGGAAGGCACTACCTGACTCTGTGGTTTCTTCCCCAACCCCCCAAAACTTTAACCATAGACTGTCTACTGTTGACCTCACCCCATTCCTAAGAGTCTGTAACAGGAGTGCATAAGTGCACCAACGTGCCTACCATCCCTGTCCTAATGGTCCATTTTATTTGTATCTATTTCATGTACAGTGTTCCCTTGATTTTCACGGGGGATGCGTTCCCAGACCGCTCGTGAAAGTCGGATTTCCGCAAAGTAGAGATGCGGAAGTAAATGCACCATTTTTGGCTATAGGTAGTATCATAAGCCTTCCCTTAACACTTTAACCCCCTAAATTACCATTTCCCATTCCCTTAACAACCATTTACTCACCATTATTACTGGTACTCACCATTGAATAAGACACTTAGTGATCCTGATATTTATAAACATAATTATTAATTAACAATAATTAGTATTTTTTAATTAATATTTTTTGAAAATATTTTTTGAAAAACCGTGGTATAGGTTATTCGCGAAGTTCGAACCCGCGAAAATCAAGGGAACACTGTATTCATAATCATGTTTATAATTATATCCAGGGTGAAATTTAGCAGGTTTCAATATGTTATGTATGTAAATAGGATGTATGTAAATGTTAAGATGTAAATGCATTATGTAAATACAAGGTATATACATACCGGTCGCAGATTACACAATAGGTTCTGGAGAACCAGTAGCAGACATTTTGAATACTTTGGAGAATCAGTAAATACCACCTCTGGCTGGCCTCAGAGTGGGGTTGGAATGGTGATTTTGCAATATTCTTCCCCTGGAGTGTGGTGCAAATGGAAATTTTGCAGTATCCTTCCCCTGCCATCGCCACCAAGCCACACCCACAGAACCAGTATGGAAAAATTTTAAATTTCACCCCTGCTAATATCTGTTATCTAATGCATGCTTGACTAAATAAATAAATTAATAAAATAAAATAAAAACTTGAAATGAATTGCAATTTCTAATCAGATAATAGGGGACATAGGGGAAGGTTTGGTAGGGAAGGTTTGCCTGTTTGCCGATGACTCTAAAGTGTGCAATAAGGTTGATATTCCTGGAGGCGTCTGTAATATGGTAAATGATTTAGCTTTACTAGATAAATGGTCAAAGCAATGGAAACTGCAGTTTAATGTTTCCAAATGTAAAATAATGCACTTGGGGAAAAGGAATCCTCAATCTGAGTATTGCATTGGCAGTTCTGTGTTAGCAAAAACTTCAGAAGAGAAGGATTTAGGGGTAGTGATTTCTAACAGTCTCAAAATGGGTGAGCAGTGTGGTCGGGTGGTAGGAAAAGCAAGTAGGATGCTTGGCTGCATAGCTAGAGGTATAACAAGCAGGAAGAGGGAGATTGTGATCCTGCTATATAGAGCGCTAGTGAGACCACATTTGGAATACTGTGTTCAGTTCTGGAGACCTCGCCTGCAAAAAGATATATTGACAAAATTGAACGGGTCCAAAGACGGGCTACAAGAATGGTGGAAGGTCTTAAGCATAAAACATATCAGGAAAGACTTCATGAACTCAATCTGTATAGTCTGGAGGACAGAAGGAAAAGGGGGGGACATGATTGAAACATTTAAATATTTCAAAGGGTTAAATAAGGTTCAGGAGGGCAGTGTTTTTAATAGGAAAGTGAACCCAAGAACAAGGGGACAATCTGAAGTTAGTTGGGGGAAAGATCAAAAGCAACATGAGAAAATATTATTTTACTGAAAGAGTAGTAGATCCTTGGAACAAACTTCCAGCAGACGTGGTTGGTAAATCCACAGTAACTGAATTTAAACATGCCTGGGATAAACATATATCCGTCCTAAGATAAAAATACAGGAAATACTATAAGGGCAGACTACATGAGGTCTTTTTCTGCCGTCAGTATTCTATGTTTCTATGTTTCTTTGTTTCTATGTTTCTATAACTCTTGATTATACTAAAAGTATATGGGGGGGTGTCCAAAAATCAAAATTATCAGTTTTTCCCTTTTTACATGTCACAGGTGAGCTTAAATCTTATGCTCATAGCTGCATGTAGAAATATTAAGCCTAATTCTTTTTCATCCATCTTCAAAGAAATGATGAATAGCATTAAAGGGGCCTAGGTTCTAAAATGGGCTGGATTAGAGCAACAAAGTAGAATTGGATCTATAAGATATAGTGTGGCGGCTGCTGTATTAAATCAAGTGTGGGATCTGGAACTGGGATTGTGTTGGGAAACATCCTATGTACTTGTTCTGAAAGATTGGTTTTGGCATGTTCTCAAATCCTGACATTTCCCTGGACCAAGATAGCCATGAAAAGGAATGTATTTGCATAATTACATTAGTGTCCATTGTAAGCCAGTTGGATTTGATCACAATGCTCCAACTAATCCAAACCATTGCAATGTTTCCAAAGCAGAGTGTCTCGAATTTCATAGTGAAGGAAAAGTCAGAAACTTTATTTGTTTGTTTGTTTATCTATCTATCTATCTATCTATCTATCTATCTATCTATCTATCTATTTATTTATTAGAGTTGAAAGGGACCTTACAGGTCATCAAGTTCAACCCCCTGCTCAAGCCGGAAATCCGACATCTCCCCAGCCATATGGCAGTCCAATCTCCTCTTGAAAATGTCCCGAGTGGGGCGTTCACAACCTCCACTGGTAGGCCGTCCCACTGGTTGATCACTCTGATCCATTCTTCTTTATCTCCAGGTTGAATCTCTCCTTGGTCAGCTTCCAATCGTTGTTCCTTGTCTGCTTACCTGGAAAATAGTGTGACCCCCTCCTCTCCATGGCAACCCCTTAAGTACCTGTATACAGCTATCATGTCCCCCCTGGCCCTTCTTTTTATTAGACTATCCATGCCCAGTTCCAGCAATCTCTCTTTGTATGGCCTGGTCTCTAGTCCCCTTATCATTTTAGTTGCTCTTTTCTGCACCCTTTCCAGAGTCTCTATATCTCTTTATTATGCAGAGTTCCCCTGCATAATACCAACTACTGGAAGAGCAATTGCTTTTCAGGGTCATCAATATGTTAGCTTTAAGGTTTCTAACCTAAGACATTTATGAGGAAGTTCCCCAACAGAGATTGGTTTCTCTTACCTTCCCTACCAGTTCGGAAGTGCGCATGTCGCATCTGAAGTGCGTTACGATTGGGTACTAACACTCTGCGCATGCGCAGAAGCATTTGCACATGTGCAGAGGGTTCATTGCCAGCCGCTTTCAAGCAATGGTGACTGAGGAACCGGTTCGGGTTGCACAGCAAGCTGCCTATCACTACCAGTTCGGCAAACTTGTCCAAATTTCCACTGCCGGTTCATGCAAACCGGTCCGAACCAATAGCAACTCACCACTGTTCCCCAATTCTTATCAATCTGCCTAGAAGTTAAATCCAGCAGGAATTGATTCTGTTTATAGAGGTTTGAATAAAGGACATTAATCTGAGACTAGAACATGATCTCTTTGGAGTTGCAAGTCATTTTCATTTTTCCTGAAGTCTAAAAATGGGCCATTTAGCCTTTTGAAACAAATATTAATATTTCTAATTCAATTATTGTTCTTGTATTATTTACTATCATTGGACGTATTTAAATGTTTACATGTTTCAGTTGATTTGCATATTTTTAAACAGGTTTTAATAACGTGGAAATATCCAATTAATAATTGATTTCCCTGATCTGAGTTTTCAATCCAATAATCGCAACAACCTGCACTAGCTTCTGAACTATTGATGTATAGGATTACTGGTTTTTTCCTGAATGTCACTAAAAGAGATTTGGAAGAGTTTTCTTCTCGTTTAATTGGGCTTACATTCAAATACAGGTGCTTTGAAATATTTATCTTGATGTTAATTGTATTACCTTCTTGAAATGTATATTTTTGGTTTTATCAAACATTGGCCAAAATTAATGATTGCTTTGTTATTTCATGAACAATCATTCCCAGTTCTTCAATTTAAAAAGCCAGGAACTTTCAGGAAATTCTTACTAGGACTGATCTCTCATAACCTATCCAAGATCTGGTCAGAACAGGTGCTTTACCATGTAAGAATCCTCCCACTTCAACTGCAATAAACAGATACCAATCTCTATGTGCGTGACTGACAAGTCCCAAGTTCCTGCTTAGGTCATCATGTCCTTGGCTTCTGTGGCCTGGAGGTTAAAGAAACCAACTTTGAGACCCAACACAAAGAATGAAGGTAGGAATCTCTGGTTCTGAAAATTGTTTGTTTAAAAATTCTTTTCCAGTTCTTCCAAACATGTTCTAGGTTTAATAAAGATTCACCGTGATTATAACCACATGGGTTCAACGTAAGAACTTTGGCACTTGGCTCCTACACTTTTATTCATTCTGCCAGTAGGACCAGAAGTGAGAACCATTAGGTTATTAGGCCTGCCTCTCTTAAGTGCCATCCATAAAGCTGATTAAAATGAGGTATTATTGCTTGTCATCTGATGTTAGTAAGCAAAACATTGATAGAAGAGCTCGCAAGGCAAACACAGTTCTTTCATCTGTATCTTTTTAGGTCAATTTGCAGAATTTTCAGTTTCAAAGAATATTAAGTATTATTAACCAACTTTTCAAATTAAATTTCCTGGAAGATTGCTCAATGTTTTCATTTTTTTTCTATTGACTCATATTGCTTTTTTAAAAACAAATCCAAATACTTTTTGTGCTGAATGAGAATTTTATACTTAAATCTTCCCATTCTGGAAAAGATCTTGATTACATCTTTTATATCTGTGACACATTTACAACATATTGGAATAAATTCTTCAATGTCAGAAAGAAAAAATACCAGTGTTTATAAAGCTGAACATTTCCTATGTTATACTTATTAAGAAAATGAGATGTCCAAGCTAATGGTCTTAAACTAGTCAGACTATTCTGACATACCACCCTAAAATGTAATAGATGTAGAAATTTTTATTATGTATTTAATGTGCCAAATGTTTAATTGCTAGTTGGTTTTGTAAGATTTTTCTTCAGCCAGGGACTATGTTTGTTTGCTTTTAGTATGACAACTAGTCTAAGAATGCACGGGTGGTTAACCAAAGGGGTGTGGGTAGTCCTGAAACATGCCTAACTACTTGAAGACGAGTGATGAAAACTTTAAATAACTGAACTTGCCTATATCGCTAGTGAGCCAAAACAATAAGCAAAGGCAACACTGCTTCTGTTCTCATTTTTTAAATGGTGTGTGTGAGTGAGATTAACATTTACTTAAGACATTTTGACAGCAGGCTGAAGTCAAGATTTCTTCAAGGAAGAATTTAGGATTCAGTTTTACATGTTTTAGTAGAGACGTGTTTTATTTTATATTTTTATTTTGTCAAGCATATATAAGGTAACAGATATAAATATAAACATGATTATGAGTACAGGTAATGAATATAAATAAATGGGGACAGTAGGACAGGGACAATAGGTACATTGGTCCACTTATGCACGCCCCTTACAGACCTCTTAGAAATGGGGTGAGGTCAACAGTAGACAGTCTAAGGTTAAAGTTATGGGTTGTTGGTTTTTTTAGCTGAATCACAGTATTCTGATCAGCTTCAGAAGGACAATCCATAGATAGCACTTTTCATCAAGTTGGGAGATAATAAAGATTCTATATGTTTTCTCTATTTATTCATTTAAATATTTATTGATCAAATTTAGGTATCGTCTATCTCAGTGTTTCCCAACCCAACCTTGGCAACTTGAAGATATCTGGACTTCAACTCCCAGAATTCCCCAGGCAGCAAATGCTGGCTGGGGGATTCTGGGAGTTGAAGTCCAGATATCTTCAAGTTGTCAAGGTTGGGAATCACTGGTCTATCTCACTTTCAGGGTGATTCTGGATGGTAAAATATGTATTATATTTATATAGCCACCCATCTCATAAAACCGATTCTCTTCAGCAACCTATATAACTGAAAATTTATGAGACCAGCCTGTTTAAATGACTACACTTTTTTGTTATCTTGCCTAGTAAGGGTTTTGTAAAACTCAAAAATTCATCCCTGTTCTACTGTCCCCATTTATTTATATTCATTTCCTGTACTCATAATCATGTTTATATTTATATCTGTTATCTTATACATGCTTGACAAAATAAAAGCATTGACTTAATCGAGATTGAGGCATCCTTGGCTTTTTAAAAATTTTCATGAGTGCTGTGGTTACAAACACTTTATGCTGTGTGCTGTTTTAGTTGGTAGCATTTAAAAATTTGCTTTTATAAAACGTGAACCACCATGAGGAGGAAACATCTTGAGAAAGGCCTAAATCATTGCAAACAAGAGCCTAAATAGATCTGCTGAACAGAATTCAGTTTCTCTGATTTTGTTCCCATCTCTTTATTTCTTTTTTTTGTTCTCTACAACATAAAAATAAAAATTTTGTAATTGCAGTAAGTTTTCAATTACTTCAAAATAAAGAGCGTTTGGAACTACTTGAATTATATACCAATAAAATGATGTTTAACATCGACAAGAGCAAAGTCCTTCACCTAGGCAGAAAAAACCCTGGACACACATACAACCTGGGAGAAACCCCTCTTAGCAGTAGCGACTGCGAAAGAGACCTCGGAGTCTTGGTGGACAATCAACTAAATATGAGCCAACAATGTGCAGCAGCAGCTAAAAAAGCCAACACAATCCTAAGCTGCATCAACAGAGGAATACACTCCAAGACCAGGGAAGTCTTAATACCACTCTACTACACCCTGGTCCGACCACACCTGGAGTACTGTATTCAGTTCTGGTCACCACACTTCAAAAGAGACATTGAAACTCTGGAGAAGGGGGAAAAAAGAGCAACCAAGATGATTAAGGGATTGGAAACCAAGACTTACAAAGAGAGACTGAGGGAACTGGGCATGGATAGCCTAGAGAAAAGGAGGGCCAGAGCAGACATGATAGCAGTCTACAAGTATACGAGGAGATGTCACAGAGAGGAGGGGATCACTTTATTCTTCAGGGCACCAGAGGGCCGGATGAGGAACAACAGCTGAAAGCTGACCAAGGAGAGATTCAACATGGAGATAAGGAGGAACTTCCTGATGGTCAGAGCGATCAACCAATGGAACAACCTACCGGCGTACGTTGTGAACTCCAACACTCTGGACATTTTTAAGAGAAGATTGAACTGCCACTTGACTGGTGTGCTATAGGGTTCCTGCTTGGGCAGGGGGTTAAACTCGATGGCCTTCATGGTCCATTTCAACTCTAACAATAGATAGATAGATAGATAGATAGATAGATAGATAGATAGATAGATAGATAGATAGATAGATAGATAGACAGACAGACAGACAGACAGACAGACAGACAGACAGACAGACAGACAGACAAAAAAATAAATAAATAAATAAATAAATAAGATACTAGTTATTACAAAGTATAGTCTTGTTAACATGTGGCTGCATCCAGAAATGTGAAAAATATTTGAAGTTGGTAATACAGTCTTATCTGGCGAACAATCTTTTTCTGTTGAACTGAATATTAGATCCTGCATGTATTATACACTCAGAATATTTTTATGGATCTTTGTTCACTAGGTTAATGCATTAATTTATATAATGTGTATTGCTTTTTCAAGGTAAAGTTATTGGGTCTGTTTGACCCTATCCTTGACTCTTATTGAGTGGCTGAATAAATGCAAGCATTTGGAAATGTTGAAGGTTTTGACATTATTTAATAAAAAGAAAAACATAATGATTTTTTTTCCTTACATGGATAAAATAATCATTTAAATATCCACTGCAACATTAATGTTTAGTTCCTGTTTGAATTAAAGTGGTGAATGGGACACAGCAGAAAAAGTTCAAAATTAAATTTATTTTAACATGAAAGGGTATTAGGGAGAGTTTATCATTTTTTGTTTTGCATAATAGGCAAGCTTTATCAGATACAGGTAGATTGCTGCATTCCAATAGAAAGATAGGAGAACCACTCCATCACTTTTGTAAAGGGAGGCTTCAAGCATAGAATTTGTGTGGAGGAGGAAAACAAATAAGGCAGATAGGAACTCCCAGGCAGGGGCTGAACTGGCATTAAATAAAGTACTTTCATCTTTCCTTCCTATTCAGAGAAAATAAACGTAAAAGCAAAAAATAAATAAATTGCAAAACCAAACATTTCCTTTTTGTGGGAGAGGTGATGCTTTAGGACTGTCTTTCTCAAAGGAAGACTAGAAGTAAAAGATAGAGAAAATGAGGCTTGGAAATCCCTTTTTATTAGTCCCGAACAGTAGGGAGATATGCAAACATTTCTTGAAACCTTTCTGGATTAGGAGAAGATGGGAGATTGACAACTGAGCCTCAAGAGGAGACTACAAGACAACAGTTTTGAGGGTCTGAGTGCCAGAAGATAACAGGACACGCCATCTTGCCTTGCAACCACAACAAAACCTTTTAAAGGACATTGTTCACAAACTTTACTTTCTAAACACTTTTAACCTTCTTAAATTATATTGTCAATTTACCATCAGAATAACACATTTGAAAGATGAGTTTTTTCTTCAACTCTGAACAAAAGATATTCTTTTGTTCAGAGTTGAAGAAAAAAACCCTCATCTTTCAAATGTGTTATTATGTATATCTCAGAAAGTTATAGGTTTAACTGAAAAGAAAATGGTTTTGCCCCAAGAAAATCTGTTGTTGTTGTTATTATTATTATTATTATTATTATTATTATTATTTATTAGATTTGTATGCCGCCCCTCTCCATAGACTCGGGGCGGCTCACAACAATAACAAAGACAATGTAAGAACAAATCTAATAATTTAAAAAACAC
Source organism: Erythrolamprus reginae (assembly GCF_031021105.1). Taxonomy (NCBI): domain Eukaryota; kingdom Metazoa; phylum Chordata; class Lepidosauria; order Squamata; family Dipsadidae; genus Erythrolamprus; species Erythrolamprus reginae. Next base: position 172,193,649 of record NC_091952.1, read on the forward strand.
TAAAAAACCCATTATTAAAAGCAAGCATACACACAAACATGCCATGTATAAACTGTATAGGCCCGGGGGAGATGTCTCAGTTCCCCCATGCCTGACGGCAGAGTTGGGTCTTAAGAACTTTACGAAAGGCAAGGAGGGTGGGGGCAGTTCTAATCTCTGGGGGGAGCTGGTTCCAGAGGGTCGGGGCCGCCACAGAGAAGGCTCTTCTCCTGGGTCCCATCAAACAACATTGTTTAGTCGACGGGACCCGGAGAAGGCCAACTCTGTGGGACCTAACTGGTCGCTGGGATTTGTGCGGCAGAAGGCAGTCCCAGAGATATTCTGGTCCGATGCCATGAAGGGCTTTATAGGTCATAACTGCGGAGTGTTGGTGTAATACAGGCATACCTGGGGAAGCCCATGATTGCTCTCGCAGCTGCATTCTGCACGATCTGAAGTTTCCGAACACTTTTCAAAGGTAGCCCCATGTAGAGAGATAGGCCAAGTATTCAAACTTTTCGACGATGTTCAGGCCGTTCTACTAAGAGAATTTTCCTTTTGACTATATATGTTGTTTCCCTTCTGTTTAATCTTCTTATCATTATTTCAAAATGTGATGAATCTGAAATGCTTGAAAGGCATGGTACTCAAATGGATTTATACCAAACTGCATGCAATGGCAGCCTGGGTGACCTTTCTAACTTGGTTGCTATATGCCATTGGCATTAATGAAAATGAATGATGTCATAAGGCAAGGTGAAGGTGGTTGATTTTGGCTTTCATTCCTCGAAATCAGATTACGGCCTCCTTCTTTGCAGAGTTCAAAACTTGTTTTTCCTGGTAGAATTAACTTTAAGGTTGCAATTAACTAGATTTGAGATTACTGCTCTGCTGATTACCTTCTGTGGAGAAACAAGAGAAACATGTCTTGTTACCATAATTGTCTTGATTTTAAACTTTGTATTCTTTCATTTTTCAATTAGTAGGCAAGGCAAGCAGAAAAACTTAACTATGTCAAGCCATGTAAACTCATAAATAAAGGAGGAACTAAAGCACAAATAAGGGTGGATGGGGAATCCTTTTATAAATATTCAATAACAAAATAAACAACACCCACTAAGGATCTTTTGCCTTGTCATATCAAAGGAAAAAAACATACATGTTAGCCGTCCTGAAAACAAATCTGTATAATTTCTGAGGTATTAGTTACGCATTAATACCTTTTTTGAAGGATTAAAAATATAGATATCAATGGTTAAATTTTTAGAAAATGATATATATATATTTTTAAAAAGAACTGTTTCCTGGCACGTACATAATAGAATTTGAAGACATGGAAAATAACAAAATTGAGATCAGTAAAATGGGAATACAAATGACAAGTCAAGAAAAGGTTTTGAACACTGTGACAAGAAATTTTGGAGGACGTGTTTTCATGGTATTTACTAATGTATACTGATGAAAGCTTTGAAGACTCCTTTTGAATGTCATGAAGGATTAAATCCTGGATTGCCATTGTTTAGTTTAGTTTGGTTTAATTGGATTTGTATGCTGCCCCTCTCCGAGGATTCGGGGCGGCTTACAGCATATATAAAAGACATAATAATACAATTGATCCAATTAATATAATTAAAAATATTAAAAAATTCTAACTTTAAAACATTCATTAACATTCACTCAATAAATCACACTAAAAACACTCGTTGGTCAGGGGGAAAGATCTGTTGACCCCAGGCCTGGTGACAAAGATGGGTTTTTAAATTCTTTCGGAAGGCAAGGAGCGTGGGAACAGTGAGAATCTCCAGGGGGAGCAGATTCCAGCAGGCTGGGCCCCCCACAGAGAAGGCTCTTCCCCTAGGTCCCACCAGCCAGCATTGTTTGGTTGACGGGACCCCGAGGAGACCAACTTTGTGGACCTCACCGGACGCTGGGATTCGTGCAGCAGAAGGCGGTCTCGAAGATAATCTGGTCTGATGGAATGATTTAAAGAGCAATGTTGTGAAGAAATCATCCATACTGTAAGTGTGACCAATCATGTTTTTGTCCCATAACAAGGCCTGAAACCTGACTGGAAGGGGTCTAGACAGCGGTGGGCTATGAGCCAGAATGCTAAATTGCACTCGCCGCTGCCGCTCATAGGTTCTTGCGGGACCAGCACAATTTTGCTGCTGCACCTGTGGAGTAAGCAAACTCGCGCATGGAACCACAGGTGCACCCATGTTTCAGCAAGGATTTTTTGCTTCTGCACATGCTGAAACACGGGCACACCTGTGGCTCTATGCACAAGTTTGCTTCCTCCACAGGTGCAGCAGCAAAATCGCGCTGGTCCCACAAGAACTTACGAGCCGCGGCGGCAAGCACAATTTAGCGTTCTGGCTCATAGCCCACCGCTGGGTCTAGATAACCCATTTCCTCCATTTTCTTCCTTTCGGAGAGGGGCGGCATACAAATCTAATAAATAATAACGATAAAAGCCCTGAAGCTGCCAAGCAACCACCTTATCTGCCATCTTCTTTAAAAAGTCAGGGTGAGAGACCCAAGGTTTGATTGTCAGGTAGGATTAAGTAATGGCTTTTAAAAGACAATTGTGAACTAGGGCCTCCTTAAAAGGTTCCGGAAAGAGCAATTTATTACTTCCTGGACCCACATGGCTATCACCATCCTGGAGATATGGGGATGGGGATATATCTGACAGGTGGTTGTACTGACAACTTCAAAGACTTTGTCCACTTTATCACTCCAACAGGATCGAACTGATTTCAGTAAACCAGGTAAGATCTTTTCTCAGGCATCACACCTGGACCTACACTATGCACATGGGAATGAATCTGGGTGACATCTGTGTAACCCTGAAGAAGATCACCCAAACCTTCTTGTCTGAGAAGGGACCAGGTGATCCTGAACAGAGCCTCAAGGCAACACTCTGTGGACATAATAAGAGTGGAGAAATAATGGTGTTTCTCTTCTCTTACTTCCATTGGTTAGGCTTCAATAGCAGTTCTATTCTAGTCTGGTCAGATTCATCCATCATTTGATAGAGTTTGAAAATAACTGATAATCATTTACAAAAATTATTATAATTGCCTAACCTGCTGCAATTCCATGCAGCGGCATATATTTTTCTCACTTCTTACTTATGTCAATCTTCTTTTTTTTTCATATAACATAATTAGTTACACTAATGTAACTGTCTTATTTCCCCATATTTTGTCTCCAAAAAGATGGATTTTCTTTTTTATTTCCTGAAAAGTCTTTCTTGTATAATACATGTTTTTTTTTACAATGGTACGTTCTAAAATAAACCAGTCAGCACTTTTATCTTTCAATCACAGCACCCTACCACTTCGTTTTCACTGTTATAATCCAGGAATAAATAATTTTCTAATAATTGGCTGGACCATGGAGGTAGGGTTTCGAGTACATCCGTGTTTTTGCAATGCTGCAATTTCGCTGAGGCTCCTCTCGCTGGAAACCCCACTTCCGGACTTCCGTTGCCAGCGAAGCACCCGTTTTTGTGCTGCTGGGATTCCCCTGCAGCATCACAAAAACACTGAAGTCCAGAGGTGGGGTTTCCCATGGAGGGGAGCCTCAGGAGAATCCCAGCAGCACAAAATGGGTGCTTTGGCTGGCAAAAGGGGTGAGTTTTGGGCTTGCACGCATTAATCGCTTTTCCAATGATTCCTATGGGAAACATTGTTTCGTCTTACAAACTTTTCACCTTACAAACCTCGTCCCAGAACCAATTAAGTTCGTAAGACGAGGTATCACTGTACTTGCTTGATTTGACAAAGCAATAGCTTTACCCCCAAAGCTGAATTTCAATTATCCTCTGAATTTCATAAAACCATGAAAATTGTGCTCAGAAGAACAAAATGAAAACACAAATAGGATACTATCATCCTGAAATTAAAGACTTTGTTCAGGATGATAGTAACTAGTCATAGTCAGTTTGGTTGTTTATATTGATTTGATTGCAATTACTCTCTGGCATAATTGTTTTGTTCAATTGTTTTCCTTGCATTCATTTTTCCCTTAGTATGCTTTTTTTAACATATAGAGATTGATCTTTATCGGTTTAGAAGTAGAATAGCCCATCTTTTGGATATGCAAAACTGCATGGCTGCACAGCTACCCCTTGTGTCTCAGAACTGCAATAAAGTCTGTTAAGTTTTATATTGTTAGCTTTTAGCAGGAACATACAAAGAGCCAATATTCCTAGAATTGAGTAAAAGTAAAATTTCTTGGTAGAAGACCTCTCTGCTAAGTAGGAGGTTCAATCTCTATCTCACTTTGGAACTTGCCCTTCCTTCCAGTTTATAACAAGGAAGGAAGGGAGGAAGGAAGGAAGGAAGGAAGGAAGGAAGGAAGGAAGGAAGGAAGGAAGGAAGGAAGGAAGGAAGGAAGGAAGGGCTTTCTCCAGAAAACACATTAAAGGCAGCCCTTTATTTGTCTAATTCCACTTACTGCATGAAAGTTCAGGCAGTGCCCGCCCAAATGCAGGGAAGTCTATTAAAGTGATATAGGCAACAATTTATTTGGGGGTGGGGTGGGATTTTGGAGAGGATTGATTGTTTAATGTTTAAAAGGTGACTATTTCATATTTAGCAGTGAATTTCCCTGATGATATAAAATCATGCTGTTCTTTTTTTAGTAATTTATTTTTAGTGCTTATCAATATTGGCGGTGTAACCTTGGAGACACCTAAGCCTCCAAGGTAGGAAATGTACCACCCCAGTGTGTGAAAAATATCCGGGATCCTGAAGTGTGTAAGGGCAACATGACGAATTCGGATGAAGAGTATCCTCAACCTTCATTGAGTTTTCAGCATATAAATCAAAGCTTGCTTGAGTAGCAGTACTTGCTCCACTGCTTTCAAGTCTGCAGTTTTGGAGATGTGTCTAGGTGTGCAGAAAGTGATTCTCTAGATTTGCCAAGATTTCACCAACCATTTTTAATAGCCAAGAATTAAGGCAATACTGATTTGAAATATATATTATGGGAAGGCAAGAAAATTGAATTCCTAGACATATTTTAGATTTATCTTCTAAATCAAATCTGATAGCGTTTGTATCAAGAATAGAATAGAAACATAGAAACATAGAAGACTGACGGCAGAAAAAGACCTCATGGTCCATCTAGTCTGCCCTTATACTATTTCCTGTATTTTATCTTACAATGGATCTATGTTTATCCCAGGCATGTTTAAATTCAGTTACTGTGGATTTACCAACCACGTCTGTTAGAAGTTTGTTCCAAGGATCTACTACTCTTTCAGTAAAATAATATTTTCTCATGTTTCTTTTGATCTTTCCCCCAACTAACTTCAGATTGTGTCCCCTTGTTCTTGTGTTCACTTTCCTATTAAAAACACTTCCCTCCTGAACCTTATTTAACCCTTTAACATATTTAAATGTTTCGATCATGTCCCCCCTTTTCCTTCTGTCCTCCAGACTATACAGGTTGAGTTCATTAAGTCTTTCCTGATACGTTAAGACCTTCCACCATTCTTGTAGCCAGTCTTTGGACCCGTTCAATTTTGTCAATATCTTTTTGTAGGTGAGGTCTCCAGAACTGAACACAGTATTCCAAATGTGATCTCACCAGCGCTCTATATAAGGGGATCACAATCTCCCTCTTCCTGCTTGTTATACCTCTAGCTATGCAGACAAGCATCCTACTTGCTTTTCCTACAGCCTGAACACACTGCTCACCCATTTTGAGACTGTCAGAAATCCCTACCCCTAAATCCTTCTCTTCTGAAGTTTTTGCTAACACAGAACTGCCAATGCAATACTCAGATTGAGGATTCCTTTTCCCCAAGTGCATTATTTTACATTTGGAAACATTAAACTGCAGTTTCCATTGCTTTGACCATTTATCTAGTAAAGCTAAATCATTTACCATATTACAGACCCCCTCCAGGAATATAAACCCTGGAGAATAGAATAGAATGGAATAGAATAGAATAGAATTCTTTATTGGCCAAGTGTGATTGCACACACAAGGAATTTGTCTTTGGTGCAGATGCTCTCAGTGTACATAAAAGAAAAAGATACATTTGTCAAGAATCATGAAGTACAATACTTAATGATAAGTTGAATCTTAAGAAGATTCGTAAGAAGATTCAACTGCTTTCTGTATTGCTAAATTAGAATCTGGAATTATTTCAATCAAATATTGAATCTTAATAAATTTTAAAGAGGCCAAGAAAATAATGATCATCTTGGCATAAAGTAAGAGAATATGAGAAATTGTTTTAGAATCAATGCAAATTAGAAAATTAGAAAAAATAAATTTTAACTCAATTCAGCTCCTTGTTCTTAACAATCCTGGATTAGCATAGCATAGCACAGCATATTTTGTTTTAAAACCAGTGTGGTTTATTTTACCTTGAAATAATATATTAGTTGTAACACAACTGTGAACTTTGGGTTGCAATTTAACAACCTCCTTTAAAACACATCAGCTTGTGGAAATATGTAAATGAAACTACTCTTGTGCGCTATACTTAATGCAAGAGTTCATGGTGAGTAAGTTCTAATCATTTATATATTTCTGCATTGAATAGCTTTTAAAGGACCCCATTGTTTCTCATACAATTAATTGGTATCATTTGAAGATGGTGATCTCCATAATGCTGTAAGTTATTCTCCTCATAAAAAAGAGTTTTCAGTAGCTGAACTATAATAACATATACTGTACATCATAAGCCTAATAAGCAAATTGAGCCATTCAGTTTTTTCTAAATCAGCTTTCTCATCAGTGCCAAGCTACCTTCTGGTATCTCTAAGACATTCTAGTATTCTCTATGAAGAATTTCACAAGCATGATACCAATTGCAAGATGATTCCAACTTTTGCTCTAGAGCAGAGGTCTCCAAACTTGACAACTTTAAGACTTATGGACTTCAACTCCCAGAATACTCCAGCCAGCATAGCTGGCTGCAGTATTCTGGGAGTTGAAGTCCACAAGTCTTAAAGTTGCCTAGTTTTGGGACGCCTACTCTAGAGTGTGTTTTCCTTAAAAGAGCAAAGGTGTTTTGTTCTGGAATTATGATTTCTTCTTTTAAGAGTAGGTAGAAACCATGGCTCGGAAGACTTTAGTCCAACTATAGTTGGTGCATCAGTTTTTGTCTTTCCTGGAAGAGGAGGATGGCTACTCATTTTTGCCATCTTTTCTCAGCCTTTCAAGGTAGAGAAAATATTTACTGACCCCTCGCATCCTAGACATAAATTATTTCAACTCCAACCCTAACGCTATAGAACTCTGGCCACGAAGACAACTAGATGCAAGAACATTTTTTTCATGAATGCCATCTCTCTGCTAAACAAATCATTCCCTCACCACTGTCAAACTATTCACTAAGGCTGTATTACTATTACTATTAGTCTTCTCATCATTCCTATCACCCATCTCCTCCCACTTATAACTGTAGGACTGTAACTTTTTGCGTGTACCCTTATGATTTATATTAATATTGTTTCCTGGTTGCTTATTTGTACCCTATGACAATCATTAAATGTTGTACCTTATGATTCTTGGCAAATGTATCTTTTCTTTTATGTACAATTTTATGTACATTAGAGCATATGCACCAATGACAAATTCCTTGTGTGTCCAATCATACTTGGCCAAAAAAGAATTCAATTCAATTCAATTCCTTGGGGAGTTGGGCGGCATAAATTAAATTAATTAATAAATTAATAAATATTCTATTCTGTTCTGTTCTATTCTATTCTATATCAAGAAATAGAAGCAGCAGCAATTGCAGGAATGCTTCTGATTTTAGTAGGGTAGAGTAACAGAGTCTAAGTTTCTTTATTTAGAATTATATGGCCATTCTTCTTGCCAAAATGACTCTGGAGAGCAAAGTTTAAATATAAAAGCAACAATATAAATAATCGCAAAGACCACACAACATACAAGCCATAAAAGTGAAACTGAATATATATTATATATGTACACTGTTCAAAAAATATAAAGGGGACACTTAAACAACACAATATAACTCCAAGTAAATCAAACTCCTGTGAAATCACACTGTCTACTTAGGAAGCAACACTGATTGACAATCAATTTCACATGCTGTTCTGCACATTCAACTTTGTACAGAACAAAGTATTCAATGCAAATATTTCATTCATTCAGATCTAGGATGTGTTATTTGAACCTTCCCTTTATTTTTTTGAGCAATATATTATATATAATAGCGATTACACTGCTACTCTCCATAAAGGCCTTGATTCTGTGTCAGAATGATCAAATATCTGGCAATTCCAAATCTCATCCAACAAATGCTCTGTCCTACACATTGTCCAGAAGAATCATAACACCAAATACAAGCTGAATAAACAAGATGACACTCACTCTGTCAAAGATCTTGAAATGCTCATATCAAATGACTTAAGTGCCAAAGCCCATTGCAACAACATCACCAAAAAGTCTTCAAGGGTTGTTAACCTAATCTTCGGGTAATATCACACTATTAACCAGAGCATACAAAACATTCACCAGACCAATCCTTGAATACAGCTCATATGTCTGTAACCCACATTGCATATTGGACATAAATACATTAGAAAGTGTCCAGAGCTACTTTACTAGAAGAGCTTTCCATTCCTCTACTCGCAAAAGAATACCTTACGCAACCAGAGTTGAAATCATGGGCTTAGAAAGCTTAGAACTATGTCACTTTTGGCACGACTTAAGCATAGCTCATAAAATTATCTGCTACAACATTCTACCTGTCAATGGCTACTTCAGCTTCACCCACAATAATACACGAGTACACAACACATACAAACTCAAAGTGAACCGCTCCAAACCTGACTGTAGAAAATACAACTTTAACAACATAGTAGTTAATGCCTGGAACTCACTACCTGACTCTGGTTTTATCACCAAACCCCCAAAATTTTACCTTTTGACTGTCCACTGTTGACCCCACCCAATTCCTAAAATGTGTAAGGGGCATGCATAAGTCCACCAGCGTGCCTACTGTCCCTGTGTCAAGCTGCCAATAAGAATTCGGACAAATAAAACTCAGAGTCCTTTTTGTAAAAGTTCAAAAGTGAATTTATCAAAATCAGAACTAGAAGCATCGAAAGAAAAGCAAAGTCTGAGAAAAGTCTTTCAGCTGTGGCGAGGGGGGCGTTCCCAGGTTCGCCTGGTGCACCAGTTGCGGCCCTATTTGGATCGGGAGTCACTGCTCACAGTCACTCATGCCCTCATCACCTCGAGGCTCGACTACTGTAACGCTCTCTACATGGGGCTACCTTTGAAAAGTGTTCGGAAACTTCAGATCGTGCAGAATGCAGCTGTGAGAGCAATCATGGGCTTCCCTAAATATGCCCATGTCGCACCAACACTCCGCAGTCTGCATTGGTTGCCAATCAGTTTCTGGTCACAATTCAAAGTGTTGGTTATGACCTATAAAGCCTTTCATGGCACCGGACCAGGTTATCTCCGGGACCACCTTCTGCCGCACGAATCCCAGCGACCAATTAGGTCCCATAGAGTGGGCCTTCTCTGGGTCCCGTCAACTAAACAATGTCGTTTGGCAGGACCCAGGGGAAGAGCCTTCTCTGTGGTGGCCCTGGCCCTCTGGAACCAACTCCCCCCAGAGATTAGAATAGCCCCCACCCTTCTTGCCTTTCGTAAGCTTCTTAAAACCCACCTCTGTCATCAGGCATGGGGGAACTGAGATATTCTTTCCCCCTAGGCTTCTACAATTTATGTATGGTATGTTTGTATGTATGATTGGTTTTAAAATAAGGGTTTTTAGCTGCTTTAGTATTGGATTGTCGCATGTTGTTTTTACCACTGTTGTTAGCCACCCCGAGTCTACGGAAAGGGGCGGCATACAAATCCAATAAATAAATAAATAATAAATAAATAAATAAATAAAATGGTGCGATACAAACGTATATCAAACCCCTTTTTCCACCCTCCTTGGGACAAAGCCCAATCCCCATTGTCCATAATCATCAGGTGGGACATCTTGGCCCTCATGTCACTCTTCTGGAATTCTCCTCTTAACGGTCTCCTCCTGTTACCTAGGAAAACGAAACCTAACTCTTCTCCAGCACTGTTCCCACCCACACCCTTCTCACTACCCCACCCCGTAGCTATTGGCAACCAAGCGAAAGAATTCAGCAGCATAAGTGAAGGTTGACAATTGTTCCCTCTTATCAGTACCCATCATATATATAAACAATGTTATATCTATGTATATTACAAGTATGTACTTGACAAAAATAAATAAATATAAATAATAAATTAAAATAAAAACCCACAGAATAATGTCAAAATCATATAGGCTTTCCTAACACTCTGACACCCATGCCTGTTCAAACGGCCAAATCAAATTACCCTCAAATTTGCCATGCCAATTAGAAAACCTGTTATATATTAGTGGCTTTGTTCCATTCAGATCAAATTGTAAGCTCATAAATCTAATTTAGTGAAAACGATGCCTTTTGAACATGATCCAGGAGGTTCAAGATAAGAGGTAATGAATAGTTATTCATAATGGGTTCTCTGCCTGGTTGCTGGGTGGGTGTGGCCATGGTGGGCGTTGCTTGGTCGGCCTCCTGCACCCTGGTGGAGGGCATTTTCACCCTTGCCAGGCTCTGGAGGCTTTCTGGAGGCTGAAAACAGCCCTCTGGAGCCTCTGGGAGGCCTGTTTTTCACTCTTCGCATGGGGCCTGCACTTACCTGACATCCAAAATGGGCCACATGGAGACACCTACGAGGGGCATGGTGGGCAGGGTGGGGCCAGTACATCTCCACCCCATGTCCAGTCAACGAAGCATTGGAAGTGATGTGCCGGTGCCTGGAGGCTGTTGGGGTCTAGATGGGTGCCAACAGACTCAAACTCAACCCGGATAAGATGGAGTGGCTGTGGGTTCTGCCTCCCAAGGACAATCCCATCTGTCCGTCCATAACCCTGGGGAGGGGATTATTGACCCCCTCAGAGAGGGTCCACAATTTGGGCGTCCTCCTCGACCCACAGCTCACATTAGAGAACCATCCTTCAGCTGTGGCGAGGGGGACATTTGCCCAGGTTCACCTGGTGCACCAGTTGCAGCCCTATCTGGACCAGGACTCACTGCTCACAGTCACTCATGCCCTCATCACCTCGAGATTCGACTACTGTAACACTCTCTACATGAGACTACCTTTGAAAAAGGTTCGGAAACTTCAGATCGTGCAGAATGCAGCTGTGAGAGCAATCATGGGCTTCTCCAGGTATGCCCATATCACACCAACACTCCACGGTCTGCATTGGTTGCCGATCAATTTCGGTCACAATTCAAAGTGTTGGTTATGACCTATAAAGCCCTTCATGGCATCGGACCAGAATATCTCCGGGACCGCCTTCTGCCGCACAAATCCCAGCGACCGATTAGGTCCCACAGAGTTTGCCTTCTGTGGGTCCCGTCGACTAAACAATGTCATTTGGCAGGTCCCAGGGGAAGGGCCTTCTGGACCCAGCTCCCCCTGGAGATTAGAACTGCCCCCACCCTCCTTGCCTTCCGTAAACTCCTTAAAACCCACCTTTGCTGTCAGGCATGAGGAATTTATGTATGGTATGCTTGTATGTATGTCTGATTAATAATGGGGTTTCAAAATGTAAATGTTTTTAAACTGTTGGTGTTGTGAGCCGCCCCGAGTCTACGGAGAGGGGCGGCATACAAATCTAATAGATATACTGTATATATATATACATAGATATATAGATAGATAGATAGATATATAGATATATATATAGATAGATAGATAGATAGATAGATAGATAGATAGATAGATAGATAGATAGATAGATAGATAGATAGACAGACAGACAGACAGACAGACAGACAGACAGGCAGACAGACAGACAGACAGACAGACAGGATTTGGGGGTTTGCTCAACCTCCCAGAATCTTTGCTAGAGGATCGTCCGAACACAGGCGAACCTGGAGCAGTCCATGCCTGACTTCATATGATCTTTATTGTAATACATCTTTCAAAGCATTGTACAAAATAACAAACCTACAAAGAACATTCATTCATATTTCTTTTTTGCTGGGGGGGTTTTTCTGGGGGAGGGGGTTGGTACCAAAGTCCTTCCTAGATATGTGTCCTTTGAAAAGCAATTTCATTTTGCCAAAGTGTCCCTCTTATTTGAGTTAAATGTTAATTGATTAAACTATCAGATAAGTGATTAGAAGTCCTAAAAGAAAACTAGACCAAAGAAAGGTAAGTTTCCGATCTTGGATAAATAATATTAGTAATTGGATAAATACTATTATCCACATCCACATTTACATTGGGTGTTTAGCTAGATATTTGTATAATTGCTAAACTGCCATGTGACTTCTCTCGCCTCCCCCCCTTATCTGCTGACCTCTCCCAGTTCCCATACCCACTAATTTAGAATTTCTCATGAAAAGATTCATGTAGAGAAATGTCTTTGCTCTCTCTTGAATTTATGCCAGGTTGTTACCTCACCACATGATATGGTTTTCCTGATTGGTGCGTTTTGATTGCCATTGAACAAATATTCAGGAATTCTTTGTGAGTGAGAATAATGGAAAGGTGCTCCTAGCTATGGAGATATTATGGCATCATTTCTTTCCTCAAACAGTTGTGAACACACTCATTTTAAAAGTAAAACCGTTAAACATGGAATGATTGCAGTTTGTTTCCTGATACACCATGCATTGGTGTGAATATGTCATTCTTTTTCCTTAGTTATTTCTTTTCCTCCTGCATTTAATGGCTGTGCCCTTGAAATGTAGCTCTTATTTACGATTCACTTATTTTTTCAAACATTTGCAACCTGACTGCTTCAGAGTCTTGAAAATTCTTAAGTTGCTCTTTTATAACTACCGTATTTTTCGCTCCATAAGACGCAGTTTTTTTCCTCCCAAAGTAGGATGAAAAATCAGCAGCGTCTTATGGAGCGAAGATGCAGGCAGGGAGGGGGGGCGGCGCAAGCCCAAAAAGCAGCCGCAGCGGAGGCCAAGTCTCGCTCCGGGCTGTGCCCCCTCCGAGCGCTCGCCGCCTGTCCCTGTCAGCGGCCCAGCCACCTTCACCCGTCTTCGCGTCGCTTCGGAAGCCGCTCTGCATCAGCGGTAAGGAGGGCGGAAGGCAAGCAGCAAAGCGGCACTTGGCGAGCGGAGAGGCGCTTCGCTGGCTGCGGGCATTTCGGAAGAGAAAAGAGCCCGCAACACCGGGGGAGGCAGGGGGTCCCACGCCACAAAGCAGCCAGAGAGGCTCCCGCGGGGGAAGAAGAGACTAGGGGCCTCCCCTCGGAGGCGGGCGGGGGAGGGGCAGGTAACGCGCACCGCTGCAGGAGGGATGAGGAGCCGAAGCAGCCCCCCGTCCGCCCAGCTGCCCATCCGGGGATTTGGCAGCACAGGCCACTGGGCCCTCCCGCCTGCAGGATCAGCCTCGACAGCCCCCCCACTCGCCTAAAGGCCTGGCCGGGAGCCCGCGGGCTCGCCCCAAAAGTGCCTTCGCCCCGGAGAGCAGCCGCCGCCGACCTCTTCCTCGCCCGCAGAGTGGCAGGAGCAGGCCGAGCAGAAGCGCCCCCGCCCCGCGCCGGAGAAGTCGCCCCTCTGAGCCCGACGTTCCGGGCAGATGCGGCAGGAGCGAAGCTCGCCCACCCGCGGCCCGTTGTGGCTCGGGTGGAGCAGCTCGCCCGGGATGATGCTCTGCCCCCGAGCACCTCTGGGACTGGAGGACAACCCCCCCCGCCCGCTCGCTTGCTCGCTCTCTCGCTCCCGGTGCGTGGGCCCGCGCTGCGTCCGACCGGGCGCCCTCATGTCGAGGTTCTACTGTACTGCCTATTTTGTCTTGAAATATCTAAACTTTATAAATATATCATGGCAAGATTCTTCTTTATGTTGTCTAACAAGTTATTCTGTGAAATTTCCTAAATTTCAGAGTTTTATCCATATCCAGGTTGTGAACTACTATTGCAGTTTTCAAGATCTCTCTCTCTCTCTGTACTATAGTTTTTTCAGACGTGTCAGATTGATTATTTTGCAAATCCCCAGATATTTGACTTCCTCCACTTCTCAAAAATTTGTTGAAAGGAAGAAAAAAACCCAAAGTTTTAGCGAGACTATTATTAAGTTTCTACTGTATTACAAAGTGTAGTTAATCTAGCCCAGGAGATTGAAACTCATTAAATTATCTTTTAACAGTGATAGCTGCTAGCTACTTTATGTAAGATGCTGCCTGGCATTGTCATACAAGTTATTATTTACCCTTGTATCTGAGCTTTAGTAGAAAGTCAATTATATTTAACATCAAAATGATCCAAGTGAGATGTTGCTTGTTTGTATATTTTCCCAATTCCCCTAGGGCAGTGTTATTGTAATAAATATTTTAGCCTACTTTTTGGCTCAAAATATTTTTTTTCTATTTTCCTCCTCTAAAATCTAGGTGCATCTTATCAGCAGGTGCGTCTTATAGAGCGAAAAATACGGTATGTTTTCTCAGATCACTCTTTTTTAAAAAAAAATATTTTTTACTGAAATATATACATTAAAAAAGAAACAATACAAAAAAGATACATAAGCTCAACCTATAAACAAACATTAACATAACACACATACAAAAGAAAAAAAGAAAAAAGAAAAAATTTGAACTAAAATATTTTGATCCATTAAACTATCACTTTCTTAGGCTGTTACAGTCGGTAAAAAAAGATTTGCTCTGGTTATCCATTTTCTATACACATTTGTTCTACATTTTACTGCCTTATGTTAATCAATATTACAATGTTTCAATCAATTCAAATCATCTCCTTCATTATATATCTTCAAAGAGTTATTAATTTAATAAAATTGTTTTTCTTACTTGTACAGTATATCTAATGCATAATTATATTCTAATTCCCCCCCCCCCCTTATTTCTTTACAACATTCTCCATCTCCTTTGTATTACTCATTTTAAGGGTTCTGGTAAACCTGACAGATTGCAGAAGTTCTAATTTAAATCTGCAGATCGCTGTATTAAGAAAGTAAACCTGATTGACATTCTATGATAGAGCTTGGAGAAAAGGAACCCATGCTCAAAGAACAAAAGAATAGTGAGGGGAAGGTTAAGAATGTGAAATCTAAAAGTCAGTTTAATTAGAGTGTGAATCATTGTCTGTAGCTTATTTGACACCTGTTCCTTAGCTGACCTTCTAAAAGAGTCATTTCTTAATCAACAGTGGAATTGCGAACTTAATGGCATTTTTATCAGTGCTCAGTCACACCTAAATTAATTGTTTTTTAACAAGAGCCAAAGAATTCTATCTTTCAAAACCCCACCCTTTTCCATCCCAATTTCGGTTTGCTCACATTAATGTACCCAATTGTTTTAGCCACATAATATATCAGAGATGAGAATGTTTGCCCCTGAAGCAGAGTAAGACATTGTATGGATTAAATAAAGGGTCACTTTATTAAATTAACATAAATTTAAATAATGTAACTTTAAATACGTAAATTTAAATATTTAAATTCAACTATAACTAAGGACCTGCAGAGGCCAAAACTAACGGGGTGGAAATTCCTGCCAGAACCTTCCTTGGCAACATTGGACATAACTCCTTGCTGAACCAGGTGAAGGTAGCCACCTTCACCTGGATCCGAGCCATGCCCCTTTTGGCGTGTGGGAGGAGCTCACCCTCCAATCCCCCAAGGGAAATTGGATCCGGTGAGTCCCATGGGCATCCTCTCTCCAATCCCTAACGTTGTTCTAACCTCTAGTTCATGGAGAGAGGCGGTCCATCACCCTTTTAAAAGATGCCCAAAGGGGCATGCACGGTCGCTTCTACTGCCCATTTCTGCCCCTAACCTGCTAAACCCTAGTGACCAAAGGGAGGCCTAGTCTAAAATCTATGTGCGCTGCACCCCCTAACCATTCCATCCGTACCGTCAATGTGGAATAGGTGAAAAAATGGCCGCCTCTAAAGGGGAGGCCGCAAAAAATTCCTATTCGGCCCCGAAGCGACCTCCTAAGGACATACTGTTGATAGCGGAGGGCGGGCGGGTGTTCACTTTGGAGGTTTTCCCAGCAAGGGGGAGGTCCTGTTCAGCTCGCCTTAAATAGGGTGATCTAGGACCTCCCCTTGCATCCAGAAAGCAGCGTGCCTCTTTGGCACGCTGCCAAAAACTGAACTTCCAGTTTCACTGGAAACCAGAAGTTTGGGGCTCCGTGGAGCCGCACGCAGCGTCCCCCTGCTCCAGGGGCAATTTCGACTGGCGGTTTAAGCCGCCGGTCAGGCATCTTTGTTAAGAAGTTGGCTACAATACAGGGTGCCCATGTTCCATGGATTCAAGTGTTCATCATGCGGCCAAAGATGATTCTGCTCTGTTTGGATTACAAAAGGAATTTAGACCCATACTGAAGAAACTAATGGAATAGTTTAACCTTGAGTCTTCACACTACACTGCATGTAGCACAGGGTGGGTTGTGGCTTACCCCACTGCTGGTTCGCTTCCTGATGCATTGCGCGGGTGTGCATGCATCTGTGCACACATGCTAAAACTCAAAGCAAAAAACAAGATGAGAGAGAGACAGCAGATTTGGGGTCGTGGAAGGCCTGGGTCACTGTCAGTTTGTTGAGTGGGGGGAAATTCTATAGAACTGATCTGAACCAGCATGAACCCACCTCTGATGTAGCACCCATCCAATATTATAGAGTGATACCTTGTCTTACAAACTTAATTGGTTCTGGGACGAGGTTCTTAAGGTGAAAAGTTTGTAAGACGAAACAATGTTTCCCATAGAAATCAATGGAAAAGCGATTAATGCATGCAAGCCCAAAACTCACCCCTTTTGCCAGCTGAAGCACCCATTTTTGCACTGCTGGGATTCCCCTGAGGCTCCCCTCCATGGGAAACCCCACCTCCAGACTTCTGTGTTTTTGCAATGCTGCAGGAGAATCCCAGCAGGGGAATCCCAGCATCGCAAAAACGAGTGCTTCACTGGCAACAGAAGTCTGGAGGTGGGGTTTCCCAGTGAAGGGAGCATCAGTGAAATCGCAGCATCGCAAAAACACAGAAGTTCTCGAAACCCCACCTCCGGACCTCTGTGTTTTTGTGATGCTGCAATTTTACTGAGGCTCCCCTCGCTGGGAAACCCGACCTCTGGACTTCCGTTGCCGGTGAAGCGCCCATTTTTGCGCTGCTGGGATTTCCCTGCTGGGATTCCCCTGCAGCATCACAAAAACACGGAAGTCCAGAGGTGGGGTTTCCCATGGAGGGGAGCCTCAGAGGAATCCCAGCAGCGCAAAAATGGGTGCTTCGTGGCAACGGAAGTCCGGAGTCGGGGCATCCCAGAGGCGGCGGTGGGTTTCGAAGGTGAAAATAGTTTGTAAGAAGATGCAAGAAAATCTTAAACCCCGGGTTTGTATTTCGAAAAGTTTTATGACAAGGCATTTGTAAGACGAGGTATCATTGTATATACACATACACATATAAAGTTTTTTAAAAATTTTCTCCACATTATCTCATATATACAATACAACACATATACAGTACCATAAACATATATTTCATAGTTTACTTTAACTTCACATCGTAGTTTCAAGTCTATTATTTCTATTATTGGCCAGTCTGTACTTCCGTTCTCTCTTCTCTCCCTTCCTTCTCATCTCCTCCCATCTACTTTCTTCCACCTTTCTATCTTTCTTCTCTCTCCTCTCCACCTCCTTTTTCCTCTCTTTTCTCCTTTCTCCTTCCTCTTTCCCCTTCTACATCCTTCCCTAAGTGAAATAGTTTTGTTCTACTAAATATTTAATGTGACATACATATATATTTTACAGCCTGGATATTTACTAATTTAAGATCATTATCTTAATGCACTCATTTAAAAAAGCCTATAATGGTCTTGTGTCTTGCCACCAAATGTGCACTGGTTGAGATAGGAGCTTCCCCAGGAGTCACTCTACACTTTAGATATGAAATTGTGTAGTTCATTTTAAGAACTTTACTGCCATTCTAAATTTAGCATGACATTTTCATTTAGATTATGGTTTGCCATGACCTTTAAAATACCCATAAATCTTAAATGAAATAAACTTCTACACCAACTTCGATTTTTTTTCTTTTTTCTTTTTGCATTTTCAGTATCAAACTGGGCTCACAAACTTTTAGAGCCTGGTTCTTAGTCTGCTGCAATTTGGCTGAAGGTGTATGGCCATGTTTTACAATATAATCCAAACAAGGGAACGTGCATTAATTAATTGATAGAGGAAGAGAAAGAGAAAAAGAAGGAGGTTTTGTTGTTCATGCAATAAGAATTTCTCTCTGCAAATTTCTATTTGGGGTTATTATTATTATTATTATTATTATTATTATCTTTTATTCATTAAATATGAAACTCAAGTCGATTGAACATTTTAAAAAGTGTCACAAATACCACTGACTGGTGCTAATGGTTGATACGAGTTGCTGCCAGTGTCAACCTAGGTATCAACCAAGTATCTTCTTAAAATATATGATGTTCCCAGTAGCGCAGTTTTTTGCAGTTCTGCTGGTGTTATTGCAGAAAGCAATTTCTTGATATGTTTTGTGGAATTCTTGGACATGGTATCAAGTGCCCCAGTGACAATGGGTACCACTGTTACATGTTTCATCCATAGCCATAGTTTCAATGGCCAGATTGCGATATTTTGTAACTTTGTCCAGTTCTTTTTCTTCAACTCTGGCATCTCCTGATACAGCGATATCAGACTTCAGAGGATAATCAAAACTGCAGAAAAAATAATTGCTGCCAACCTGCCTTCCATTGAGGACCTGTATACTGCATGAGTCAAAAAGAGGGCGGGGAAAATATTTACTGACCCCTCGCATCCTGGACACAAATTGTTTCAACTCCTACCCTCAAAACGTTGCTACAGAGCACTGCACACCAAGACAACTAGACACAAGAATAGTTTTTTCCCCGAATGCCATCACTCTACTAAACAAATAATTCCCTCAACACTGTCAGACTTTCTACTAAATCTGCACTTCTATTCTACTAGTTTTTCTCATCATTCCTATCATCCTTTTCCTCCCACTTAGGACTGTATAACTGTAATTTGTTGCTTGTATCCTAAGATTTTTATTAATATTGATTCTTTCTTCATTGCTTATTTGACCCCTATGACAATCATAAGTGTTGTATCACATGATTCTTGACAAATGTATCTTTTTCTTTTATGTACGCTGAGAGCATATGCACCAAGACAAATTCCTTGTGTGTCCAATCACACTTGGCCAATAAAATTCTATTCTATTCTATTCTATTCTATATCAATAAACTGTGCTCTTCAGCCCTCAACAACTTTGATATCTGGCATGTTGTGTTCTAAATGACAATCTGTCTTTATTTCAAAGTCCCACAAGATCTTCACTATCTCATTTTCAGTATCCTCATCATCATCATCATCATCGTCATCATCATCAGAAAGGGGGATTGTAAATCTTTGGTTATAATGTACATTTTTTATTTTCAATATTGTTATTGTCCTGATGTTGATTTGTGTGCAATTTGTGTATATTTCGCCTTGTTATTCTTAATATTTGTTCTCAAGCAATTTCTATTTGATAAGAATTTTATGCAAACAACTCTTTCCAAAATGTACAGGATGATGTAACATTTTGAAATCTAATATAGATATTTGCTTTTTCTTTTTTAAAGAAATGCCTACGCATTTATAAGATTGTATTTTGGAGTGAGCAGCATATAAATACAATAAATAAATTGCAGCCCCAGCAATGGGCTGGTTTGCAACAATCCAGCTGACCAATTGATGGTAGCAAAGGGATGCAAAATGCTCTGTTTCTCTACAGTAGTTGACCATAGTTAAAAAGACTTAAAAACAGTCTCAACTTTGGAATGAATATTATAACCATTTCAAGCCTCAGTAGCAATCTGTGGTAAAACACTCAATGTAATCAGTCTCATTCATTGCCTGTTTGGCCAACAGAAAGTGATTATCCTGTTTAACTTCTGACAGATTTATCCAAGTAACAAATAAATATATGGTTAGGAGAAGAAAAAATTATTTGAAATGTGGCTAGAGAGGAAATGGGATTGGGGGAAGGATATTCTTAATGGGCAACGATTCCACTTGTGTTCCTTTGTGCGAGCAAGAATGGGTAGGAATGTTGTGGCAATGGCTATTCACTGAAGGCAATGAAGTCAGCTTTAATTGATCAGATCTATGTTGGTTCATTCAGGTGTGGCTGATAATCAGTAATAAGAGACAACCCTTTCTTATACTGAAAGGTGCAACAAAGCCTTTGTGCCTGTGATGGCTGTCTTGATGGGCAGGTGTTTTCATGTACTCTCTGATAAGTGTAAGCTTCCTGGTTTCTACAGGAAGTTTACACAAGCCTTGCACAAACAAAAATCCTCTTTCATGTGCCCTTACCTGTCAGCAGAAAATGCACCCTAGTAAGAAAAGAGTCAAAGGGGCTGAAGAAATGGGTGCGCCATTGTAGAAGAATCCAACCTCAAAATTTCCTTCACCTTCCTCCTATTTTGGTTTCTTTTGTTGAAAACATTGATTGGCCAATATTACCTTTGCTTTCAGGATTCAGTTGTCATATGGGCTTCTCTAAAGCTGTATCATCACAGAGGGATTTTGGAATGAGGGGTTTTTTTTTGGTATATAAACTTCTCCTAAAACTCAAATCCTATGGCATCTCAGGACTCCCACACAACTGGATTACTGCATTCCTGTCAAACAGGCAACAAGTCGTCAAAATTGGAAGCGCCATTTCCACCCCCGTCCCTGTCAAAAGTGGCGTTCCCCAAGGCAGTGTACTAGGTCCTACCCTTTTCATCCTATACATCAATGACCTCTGCGATAATATCACAAGCAACTGTGTGCTTTTTGCCGACGACGTGAAACTTTTCAACACCACTGACAACACACTCACTCTCCAAAAAGACCTTTACTTTGTTTCAGATTGGTCTAACACCTGGCAACTTCAAATATCAACCAACAAATGCTCTACCCTCCACATCGGCAAAAAGAATCCAAACCTCATATATGAACTGAATAAACAAACCCTCACAGCCAACTCCCATTCAGTAAAAGACCTTGGAATACTAATATCAAATGACCTAAGTGCTAAAGCCCACTGCAATTATATCGCCAAAAAGGCTTCCAGAGTTGTTAACCTGATCCTACGTAGCTTCTGCTCTGGCAATCTCACACTACTGACTAGAGCCTACAAAACTTATGCCAGACCCATCCTCGAATACAGCTCATCTGTCTGGAACCCACACCACATTTCAGACATCAACACTATTGAAAACGTCCAAAGATATTTCACCAGAAGAGCCCTTCACTCCTCCACTCGAAACAGAATACCCTACGAAAACAGACTAACTATCCTAGGTCTTGAAAGCTTAGAATTGCGGCGCCTAAAACACGATTTAAGTATTGCCCACAAGATCATATGCTGCAATGTCCTTCCAGTCAACGACTACTTCACCTTCAACCGCAACAACACAAGAGCATGCAACAGATTCAAACTTAATATTAACCGCTCCAAACTTGACTGTAAAAAATATGACTTTAACAATCGAGTCGTCGATGCGTGGAACTCATTACTGGACTCTATAGTGTCTACTCCCAACCCCCAACACTTCTCCCTTAGACTCTCCACGATTGACCTCTCCAGGTTCCTAAGAGGCCAGTAAGGGGCGTACATAATGAGCCGGGGTGGCGCAGCAGGTAGAGTGCTGTACTGCAGGCCACTGAAGCTGACTTGTAGATCTGAAGGTCAGCGGTTCAAATCTCATCACCGGCTCAAGGTTGACTCAGCCTTCCATCCTTCCGAGGTGGGTAAAATGAGGACCCAGATTGTGGGGGCAATAGCCTAGCTCTGTTAAAAAATGCTATTGCTAACATGTTGTAAGCCGCCCTGAGTCTAAGGAGAAGGGCGACATAAAAATTGAATAAATAAATAAATAAATAAAATAAGTGCACTGATGTGCCTAACGTCCCCTGTCCAATTACCTTTCCTTTTCTCATATATCCTATATATTCTCTCCTTCTCATCCACTCCTCTTCTTTTTTACTTACTATCCCTATATATACTACTTAATGTCTATTTCATTCCATATGTATTGTATATTGGACAAAGAATAAATAAATAAATAAATAAATAGGTTTAGGTTTAGGTTTATTGGATTTATATGCCGCCCCTCTCCGCAAACTCGGGGCGGCTCACAGCAATAATAAAAAACAGTACAGTACACAATACCAAATCCAATGCCCACCCATCCAGTTCCAATTTAAATTAATAATCTCATAAAAAACAGTATATATAAAAAACAGGCACACAGTCAATCAATCAACAAAACAACATGGGCAAGGGGGAGGTGTTTTAGTTCCCCCATGCCTGACGGCAAAGGTGGGTCTTAAGGAGTTTACGAAAGGCAGGGAGGGTGGGGGCAATCCTAATCTCAGGGGGGAGCTGGTTCCAGAGGGTCAGGCACCCCACAGAGAAGGCTCTTCCCCTGGGTCCCGCCAGACGACATTGTTTAGTCGACGGGACCCGGAGAAGGCCAACTCTGTGGGACCTAACCGGTCGCTGGGATTCGTGCGGCAGGAGGTGGTCCCGAAGATATTCTGGTCCGGTGCCATGAAGGGCTTTATAGGTCATAACCAACACCAATAAATAAATATGAATTATAATAAGCATAAGGAATCATTGAGTCTGTCATCCGAACCTCTATAACTGCCTGGTTTGGTTCTACAACCAACAAGACCAACACGGACTTCAGGGGAGAATCGGAACTGCAGGAAAAACAATTGCTGCCAACCTGCCTTCCATTGAGGACCTGTATACTGCACAAGTCAAAAAGAGAGCGGTGAAAATATTTACTGATCCCTCGCATCCTGGACACAAATTGTTTCAACTTCTACCCTCAAAACGTCGCTACAGAGCACTACACACCAAGACAACTAGACACAAGAAAAGTTTTTCGCGAATGCCATCACTCTACTAAACAAATAATTCCCTCAACACTGTCAAACCTTTTATTAAGTGTGCAGTTCTATTTCTACTAGTTTTTCTCATTATTCCTATCATCCTTTTGCTCCCACTTAGGACTGTATGATTATAACTTGTTGCTTGTATCCTAAGATTTTTATTAATATATTGTTTCTTCATTGCTTATTTGACCCCTATGACAATCATTTAGTGTAGTACCTCATGATTCTTGATAAATCTATATTTTCCTTTATGTACACTGAGAGCATAAGCACCAAGAGAAATTTCTTGTGTGTCCAATCACACTTGGCCAATGAAGAATTCTATTCTATATGTTAGGGTTTTAGTCTTGGCTTTCTTCTGTTTCAACATCAAAATGATTTTTTTGAATTGTTGAGACAGAGTAATTTTCCAAATAGGGTGTCCAAGGATGGAGTAAAACCTGGTCTCTTGGGCAGAAATGTTTCCAAGAAGTGCTAAAAGAGGATTGTGTGGTTGCCATTCCCTCAACCATATAATGATAATGTAAAGTTTATCAGTGGCTGTTGCAAAATAATTTTCCTTGAAAATAAGTCACCCCCGAAAGTAAAACATAGCAGAGGTTTCGTAGAATTGCCTAATATAAGGCATCCCCTGAAAGTAAGACGTAGGAGACTTTTCATTTCGCAGCATTCCCGAACAGAACATATATAACACTACCGTCCATAAATTGCATCCCAAAATGCTGCATCAATCAGATTTAAAACATATGCAACATGCATCCAACATGCGACTGCGTGTTTGGATGCATTTTTGCTGCAGTAGGATACAGAATACAATTCATTGGGGGGGGGGGGGAATAAGACATCCCCTGAAAATAAGACATAGCACATCCTTGGGAGCAAAAATTAATATAAGACACTGTTTTATTTTCGGGGAAACACGGTATGTAGAAAGAAATAGGCTTTCAAAGAAGCCAGAAGTCTGTAGGGCAGTGATGGGCAACCTTTTGAGCTTGGTGTGTCAAAATTGGCCAAAAAAACGAGCATAATTCGGGTGGTGTGTCACCTTGAGAAAAAAACACTCTCACTCTCTCTCACTCTCTTCCTTCCTCTCTCCTCTCTCACTCTTTCTTTCTTGCTCTCTCTCACTCTCTCTCTTCCTTCCTATCTTCTCTCTCTCTCTTTCTCTATCTTGCTTTCTTCCTCTCTCTCACTCTCTTCCTTCCTCTCTCATCTCTTTCTTTCTTTCTCCCTCTCTCTTTCTCTATCTTGCTTTCTTCCTCTCTCTCACTCTCTTCCTTCCTCTCTCATCTTTTTCTTTCTTTCTCCCTCTCTCTTTTTCTATCTTGCTTTCTTCCTCTCTCTCACTCTCTTCCTTCCTTTCATCTCTTTCTTTCTTCCTATCTCTCTCACTCTCTTCCTTCCTCTCTCATCTCTCTTTCTTTCTTTCTCTCTCTATCTTTCCCCCTCTTGCTCTCCCACTCTTTTTCTCACTTTCCCTCTCTTGTTTTCTTTCTCTCTCTCTCTTGCTTTCTCTCACACACTCTTTCTCTCGTTTTCTTTCTCTCACTCTTTCTCTCTCTCGTTCTCTCTCTCTTGCTATCTCTTTCTCTCCCCCCCTCTCTTTCTCACTTTCTCTCTATCTTGCTCTGTCGCTCTCACTCTCTTTCGTTCTCCGGAGGCTGGTGAAAGTGATTTTCAGTGTCGGGCGCGCAGGCCGGCGCGCGCTCTCCCCATCGCCCTGCCAGCCCGCCCAGAACATTCAAAGTAAGAGCGAAGGTTTTTCTTACTTTGAATGTTCCTGGCGGGCTGTCAGGGCGATGGGGAGAGCGCGCGTCGGGCCGCGTGCCCGACACTGAAAATCGCCTTCGCCGGCCCCCGCTGTGAGAATGCCTGCCGCGCCTCTCTTGCAGCGGAGGAGAAAGAGAGGCGAAGCGGGCGGGTGCGCAGGGGGCAGCAGCAAGTAGCCAGGAGTGCGAGGGGGCTAGAGGCGTGGGGGGGCGGGGTTGGTTCGTGCGCGCCCTTGGAAAAGGGTGGCGGGGCAGGCAGCGTTTTGGGGTGCGCTGGCACAGGCGTACGCAGGCTACAGTGAACGGTGCGGCACAATGACTGCTGCGGGCGCCAGGGGGCCGGCACACAGTGGCGGGCCAAAACTGGGGCGGGCGGGCCCCCCCCAATTTTCAGTTTGGCCGGGCCTCTGACGCCAGTCCCGGTAGTACCAGCCTATCGGCGGCCCTGCTGTACCTGCTTGCAGTCGGTGGGAAATTGGAAAGCGGGGAGATTTGCTTCTTGGCCACTCCCTAAAGCTCCCCTTTTCTCAGCGGCCGTGTGTCACCGAAATGGCTACGCGTGTCAGTGCTGACACGCGTGTCATAGGTTCGCCATCACTGCTGTAGGGGCTTGATCGCTAGAGGTTTTTAAGAAGAGAATGGACAGTTACTTATCTAAAATGGTACAGGGCAGTGATTGGTTCGTGCACCAAAAGAGTGTGTGTGTGTGTGCTAACATGCATGAACATGCCCACACCCTTTCCCTCTCCCACACACATGTGCAAACCCACCTACCCCATGCATAGTTCCCTCTAAGCTGAGCAGTGAGCAATCGCTCACTTAAAAATCATCATCAACTCAGAGTTTTCCAAACCTGCCCAGAAGCCAAGAGGGAAAGAGTGAGAGGGAAGGGGAGAGAGAGAGGAAGAGAGGAAGAGAGAGAAACAGATAGAAAAAAGAGAGGAAGGAAAAGAAAAAGGAAAAGAATGGGAGTAAGGAAGAGAGAAAGAAAATCAAAATCTAGTTTGAAACTAGCTCAACTATTTAAGTGGCATTTTGATATTGATAGAGTTGCCCAATTATGAGCTCACTGTTATAGACACACAGTACAGTATTTTATTTTGAAGTTCTCTGAGGCAAAACAGGGTGAGTTTTTTGTTTGTTTGTTTGTTTGTTTGTTTGTTTGTTTGTTTGTTTGTTCATTTATTTCTGTGCCGCCCAGTCCCGAAGGGACTGCCGCTCAGACAATATACTTTTCTGCCCACCCCCCAAAAAAATTAGAGGGAACACTGGTCAAGGGTATAATTAAAAGGTTCATTTTATCTTTTTCCTCAGCGTGCCCCCAAAATAATACCATAGATTTGGAGATGATTTATTGGCAGGAGAGAGGGAACCACTTGAAGACAATTGATGGAAGAAGAATGATGAAACTGTGTAATCCTGTTACATATATCACTCTCTTCACAAAAACATGCGGAAATGACAGTACTCTCGGGCACATTGAGGTTGTTGGTTTTTTAAAAAGATAACCTATCATCATTATCATCCTATGAAAATGCTGGCATGCCATTGTTAATTCTGAGATAAGGGCAAGTATTAGGCATGCCATTGTTGGACTTTATTATTTATTTTTATTTATTTATTTATTTTGCCCAATACAAATTGAAAGTTAAAGAGAATAAAAACATGTATCAGGGAAGGGATAGAAGAAGAGATATGAGAATAGAATACATCAATGAAGAGTAGAGGAAAGGATATATGAATGGGAGAAAAGATATATAAAATATAGGAGAGACAATTGGACAGGGGATGGAAGGCACACTAGTGCACTTATGCTCGGCCCTTACTTACCTCTAAGGAATCTGGAGAGGTCAACCATGGAAAGTCTAAGGGAAAAATGTTGGGGGTTGACACCACGGAGTCTGGTAATGAGTTCCACGCTTCGACAACTCAACTGTATTGAAGTTTTAAAAGAAAGGGGAAGTGATAACTGGATGACTGAGGCAGGGGCAGAATTGACACCAATGGTTTCATTCAATTCTATGAATCTATTTATTTATTTATTTATTTTTTACAGAACATACGGTTCTGAATAAACATGCCTAAATATAACTAGGGTCACTGAAGAATCTAAAGTACATTTTTAAAAAAGACCAAAACAAAGGAAAAATTCAGTATGATACTATGAAAGGCAGAAATAGTAGCACAAATTTGGGTTGGGTGATTGCTTGCTTTCTACTGTCCTCTCTAAGGAATAAAAGATCTGAATTGGCCATCAGAACAAAGTTTAGTTTAGTTTAGTTTAGTTTAGTTTAGTTTAGTTTAGTTTAGTTGTTTAGTTTAGTTTAGTTTAGTTGTTTAGTTTAGTTTAGTTTAGTTTAGTTTAGTTTAGTTGTTTAGTTTAGTTTAGTTTAGTTGTTTAGTTTAGTTTAGTTTAGTTTAGTTGTTTAGTTTAGTTTAGTTTAGTTTAGTTTACTTTAGTTTACTTTAGTTTACTTTAGTTTACTTTAGTTTAGTTAGTTTTGTATGCCGCCCCTCTCCGAAGACTCGGGGCGGCTAAAAACAATTAAAAACAATGTAACAAATCTAATATTAAAAAGTAATCTAAAAAACCCCAATTTAAGAGACCAATCATACCAACAAGCATACCATGTATAAATTCTATAAGCCCAGGGGGAAGGGAGAAAAAAATTTCAATTCCCCCATGCCTGACGACAGAGGTGGGTTTTAAGGAGCTTGTGAAAGGCAAGTTCCTATGGCCACAGTCCTAGTGTTGCATACCAGAAGACACTAAGGACTTTGCAGTAATCTGAAACTAACCTGGATCTCTTCTCTCCTTTGGCATTGAAAGTTGTGTGGTGTGTATTTGTATTTCTGGCTCATGCTGGTTTATCTAAAACTGAATCAAAACAGGTGGGTTTTTCTGCTTGTTGGCAGCCTGTTTTCCAATTAGTGGGAATGTTTGCCTCACCCTACCTCCTAGCTCCTGGACTAAATTAATCTTTCCTTCCACACCTAGAAAGTTAGTGCTCCACTCATGATACCTGCTGTTTATAAACAATTCAACCACAACCTCCACCCGTATCCAATAAACTCAATTACAGTTGCCTCCTACTAGGAATATTGCCTCCTCGCAAAAGGTGCTGACATACTGTGAATGTGCTATTACAGCTCATGTGATAAGAGTGAGGGTGGCTTTGTGTCTTCACACCCACCACTCAGGTTTTTCCCGAAAGAGGCACACCGAAAACATGGGGTGGGGCAGAAAAAAAAGGGCAATTGATTTAATTCTGCTTTCATTGCCGGGTAGAGAATTGTGGTTTATGGATCTTTTCAATGGTCTTCGATCGATATTAAGCACAAATCCATTTCTTTTGCAGGGCTAAATTTCTGGGTCAAATGATTAATTTGTAGAGCTCAGCAGGTAGAGAAAGATCCTCAAGGTAGCTAAAGGTGATCTTTAAAAGGTGCATCCAACCCAGTTTCTAAAAAGTGGACTCAGAAGAATACTTTAAATAGTTTACAGAGCCCCACTCCCAATTTACCTTCTCTTTATACCAGGCAGTGAAGGGCTGCAAAAAAATGTAGTACCACACTGTGGGCATGTCTGATTGTATGGGTGTGGCTTGATGGTCATGTGACCGAGTAGGAGTGGTTTGCCAGCCATGTGACCAGCTGGGAGTGGTTTGCCAGCCATGTGACCAGCTGGGAGTGGCTTGCCAGCCATATGATCGGGGTGGCTTAACGGTCATGTGACTGAGTGGGAGTGGCTTACCGACCAAGATAAGTTTTCAAATAGGAGCTTGGACTCTTTTTCAGTTGATGAAGTCAGATTATTTGAATACCCACAAAAAGGACAAATGATAGACAGCATTATATGTTGAGGAGCACAGTAACATTTTAAGTATGATAACAGATTAGGCAAGTAAGCTCAATTTTCTTTAATTGCTATACAAGTTCAGTTCTAGATAATGATTAAAATGATTAAAAGGCTTATGGGTAGAAACATACTGTTTAATTATTCCCTGTTTCAAAAGTAATTAAGGATCATACTAAGGTACTAGAGAAGGAAAGACAATAAAAACCTATTAAGTATTCAATAAATAGTGCATAAACTTACTACCCCTCACTGCACCCCCACTCGCCACCCCCCTGCTGTGTGGGTAGCAGCCCATTACTGATGCCAGGTACAGCATTCAGTCATGCCCACTGGATTAGTTCCTGGGCCAAGGCTGTTGGGTTTTTTCCTTGGTGAAATTGGCAGGGCTCCACCGACTTGCACAGGCATCGCAGCAAACTTTTCCTCAGCCTTCATGCATAATTGTTGCATTAAGCTTGTCATTCAGCTATTTGAACTGACAATTGCAATTGGCTTCTGGGAAACAAACTCATTTTATCTAAATGGCCAGTGGGAACACCCAGTTTGTGTTGGATAAATGAGAATGCTGTTTGCATAGAGTTGCAGACTGACACAGAACCGCAGTAAAGAGCTTTTCAGCTTAACCTTTGGTTTTCATATTCTAATGCAATTAAGCTTACGTGTAAACAAACAACTAAATTAAATCAGTAGTCTCCTGCCATGATCATCCCTACTGTTTTCTGTCTTCTTCCTTGTATCTTCATCCCTCATGTGCCACTCCCGTATCTGCTCTGTACTTGTGGTATTAGTCTGTTTTAAGGGCTGAGTTGGTGTTTTTCTGGCTCAGTAGTGGTTTATTTGAAGCCATAACAAAGCTGAATCAGTGTTTGTAATGCTAGGGCTTGTGAGTGGCATATTTTCCAACTGACTTGGCTCAGACTTTATTCTTTTTAATTTTCTAGGCCATAGGCAGGGGTAGGCAGCAGGCAGGATGGGGTGGAACACAGTACCACCGGTGGAAATGAAGCAGTGTGACCAGCTCCAGCTGACTATCCTCCCCATCCTTCTCCTCCTCCTCGGAAAGCGGCAGGGAGCCCATTTCCTCCCCCCTCTTTTCTCAATAGCTGATTGGCACCCATTCACATAGCTACCCAGCCTGAGGCAGGAGGTGACCCAGGAAGGAGAGCGTAAATTGACACCCCAGCAAGCGACACTGGTGAGGTTGTAAGTCGAGAACTTAACAGTTCACTTGAACGATAATGATTGTTCAAGCCATCTCCCACCTGGTCACACGGCCAGCAAGCCACTCCTACCCAGTCACGTGACCATCAAGCCGCACCCACAAAATAAGCCACACCCACAGTGTGGCAGTAAAAATTTTGGCTGCCCATTACTGGCCATAGGCTCTTCAGTGCTTAGCGTCTGCTGCAACCTCCTAACTCAGGGAAGAACACAAGCAACTTTTATCAGCAACTTCATCTTAATTCTTGCTCCTCCATTTCACAATCCTTGGCAGTGGAGGGGGGGGGGAAACCCCTTTCCAGATCTTAGCATCATAAAAATGGATTGTCAAATAAATGGGCAATGAAGGGTTTTTTATTTGTTTGTTTGTTTATTTGTTTGTTTGTTTGTTTGTTTGTGTTGGAAGAGATCCTGTTGGTCTTCTAGTCCAACCTCCTGCTTGTGTAGCAGACCCTATACCAGTGATGGCAAATCTTTCTTCCCCCGGGTGCCGAAAGAGCGTGTACATGTGCTATTGTGTATGTGCGAGTGCCCACACCAATAATTCAATTCCTGGGGAGAGTGAATACAGCTTCCGCCGCCCCCTGGGGGCCAGAAACAGCCTGTTTCCCAACTTCTGGTGGGCCAGGTAGGCTTGTGTTTTGCCCTCCCCAGGCTCTAAAGGCTTCCCTGGAGCCGGGGGACGGTAAAAATGGCCTTGCCTATCTCCCTGGAGGCTCTCTGGAAGCCAAAAATGCCCTCCCAGAGCCTCTCTGTGCACCAGAAATCAGGTGGCCAGCACACAAATGCACATTGGAGCCAAGCTAGGGCAACAGTTCACATGCCAGCAGATATGGCTCCGCGAACCACCTGTAGCACTCGTGCTATAGGTTCACCATCACTGCCCTATACCATCCCAGGCATATGGCAGTCCAATCTGTTCTTGAAGGTCTCCAGTGTTGGGGGAATTCACAACCTCCACGGGCAGGCCATTCCACCAGTTGATTGCTGTCATCATCAGAAAGTTCTTCCTTATTTCCAGGTTGAATCTCTTCTTGGTCACATTTATTTATTTATTTATTTATTTATTTATTTATTTATTTACTTACCTACCTACCTACCTACCTACCTACTTACTTACTTACTTACTTACTTACTTACTTACTTATTTATTTGGTCGCCCCTCTCCATAGACCTTCCATCCGTTGCTTCTGGTCTGGCCCTCGGGTGCCTTGGAAAACAACATGAACCCCACCTCTACATAGCACCCTCTCAGTACTGTACACTGTTATTATGTTCCCTCTGGCCTTCCTCTTCACTAGACTATCCATGCCCAGTCCCTACAACCTTTCCTCATATGTTTGGTTTTCAGTCCCTTATCATTCCGGTTGCTCTCTTCTGTACTTTTCCCAGAGTTTCAATGTCAATGTTTTGAATCGGCTGTAGCTAATAACACTGGGGGACAGAAATTTCATTGTCTTAAATCTGTGACTTGTTTTCAACTAACTTTGAGCCTCAGGGTCCAAAAATAATCACAGTTTTTGTCTATCACGTCAACTTTTTAAACTACAGGATAGCCTCAAATTGTGCATATAAAGGAAAGTAAAGTAAAAACTTACCAAATATATTGTTTGCAAAGAATAATTTTATTCATACAAAGTCTATAATAGTTACTGCAAGTTAAATTGTCTTCAGACAAGTAGAAACATAGAAACATAGAAGACTGACGGCAGAAAAAGACCTCACGATACATCTAGTCTGCCCTTATACTATTTCCTGTATTTTATCTTACAATGGATATATGTTTATCCCAGGCATGTATAAATTCAGTTCCTGTGGATTTACTAACCACGTCTGCTGGAAGTTTGTTCCAAGGATCTACTACTCTTTCAGTAAAATAATATTTTCTCATGTTGTTTTTGATCTTTCCCCCAACTAACTTCAGATTGTGTCCCCTTGTTCTTGTGTTCACTTTCCTGTTAAAAACACTTCCCTCCTGAACCTTATTTAACCCTTTAACATATTTAAATGTTTCGATCATGTCCCCGCTTTTCCTTCTGTCCTCCAGACTATACAGATTGAGTTCATTAAGTCTTTCCTGATACGTTTTATGCTTAAGACCTTCCACCATTCTTGTAGCCCGTCTTTGGACCCGTTCAATTTTGTCAATATCTTTTTGTAGGTGTGGTCTCCAGAACTGAACACAGTATTCCAAATGTGGTCTCACCAGCGCTCTATACAGTGGGATCACAATCTCCCTCTTCCTGCTTGTTATACCTCTAGCTATGCAGCCAAGCATCCTACTTGCTTTCCCTACCGCCTGACTGCACTGTTCACCCATTTTGAGACTGTCAGAAATCACTAGCCCTAAATCCTTCTCTTCAATAGTTGGTTGTTTATCGAAAAGTAATTATACATATTAAGGTAAAAATTTTCGTTTATATTTTTTTCTGCATTGTTTAATCTATGGACATTCTCGCTTGATTCTCCAACAATAGTCAGCCATCATATGTACATCCCATCTACCTTGATATCATGCCTCCTTGACAGGGGTGGGCTACAGCCTGGATGAGGGAGGGGAACACAGTGGGGTAGCGAAAATGGAGCTCCACCCCAGAGCACCCAATTTGCATTGAAAGATATTGAAAGAAAATGCAGGGCTTCCTCCATAAGCCACGCCCACAGTGTGGTAGTAGAAATATTGAGAGCCCTTCACTGCTCCATGACCTTCCAAACTTGGTGGAATTGCTCACCCTGCTCATCTCTGACTGCACTAAGATTTTCCGGGAAGTTGGCAAGATGGCTATGTAAAAAGTGCAAGTTGATGCTCAGGTTACCTAATTAACTATATTATATATATAAGGTGTAGAGAAAAAACTTGACGTGATAGAAGAAAACTAACTACAGTTTTGAAGCCAGCATGGCTTCAAACGATAAAAAAGCTCAAAAGTTAACTATAAAAAAGCTCAAAAATCAAACTCAACATAAATTGTGTTACAAATTGTTCCCCAGTGTAATTTTTGTCAATACCTTATTGTAAAAAAATATTTACATTAAAATAATTCCTTTAAATTAAAGTTAAGTAATGAAAGAGCATTATTATTTAAATACTGTATTCTTTTCTATTTTGATATTTGCATTTTGAGCGTGATCCCAGGCTGACTGCATCGTGTAGTCTTTCTACATTCTATGATTAAAGTGAGTCACAGGGAACAAAAAGACCTGGGTAATTTTTTTTTTATTTGGCTGAAGGCCATATTTGGTCTTTCAATGGTACAATAGTAAATTCTGGAGCCTCCTGAGGGCCACTCCCAAAATTTAAGTAGTGTCCTGCAGCAAAGGTTAAAATTTGCTCTCACTTCCTCCATCTCTGCCTGAAAGACTGTTCCTTCAATTGGCCCATCAAAATGAATGACAAATGATTCATAAGTAATAGTACATAGTAAAACCTATATACACTGCTCAAAAAAATAAAGAGAACATTTAAACAACACAATATAATTCCAAGTTAATCAAACTTCTGTGAAATCAAACTGTCCACTTAGGAAACAACAATGATTGACAATCAATTCCACATGCTGTTGTGCACATTCAACTTTGTACAGAACAAAGTACAGTATTCAATGAGAATATTTCATTCATTCAGATCTAGGGTGTTTTATTTGAGTGTTCCCTTTATTTTTTTGAGCAGTATATATAAATCTCCGAGTCTGCGGAGAGGGGCGGGATACAAATCTTAATAATAATAATAATAATAATAATAATAATAATAATAATAATAATAACAACAACAACAACAACAACAACAACCACCACCATTGGAATTGACAACATCTCCATCTGTCAATTGCAAAAGGCCACTTTACTGGGATCGGCAAACATAATTCGCCGCTACATCATGTAGTCTTAGGTGCTTGGGAAGCGCCCGACTGGTGATGAAATACTAAATCCAGCATAGTGATCTCGTTTGCTGTGTTGTATTGACATAATAATAATAATAATAATAATAATAATAATAATAATAATAATAATAAATGGAAAAAATGGCAGGGTGATATGGAGAGCACCTGCCTATAAAATCAATGAGAATCAGACATGACTGAATGATTAAAACAACATATGGAAAAAGTAGTTAAAATGATCTTAACAGTTAAATTACCCATTAGAAACTTACAGCAATATCCACAGCAGAAAAAAAAACTGCAGCTGAGAATAAATCTTTTAAAAGTATGTTAAAACTAGAATTATTTGCCATGTCAAAAGACTAAAGTATATTTCTCAACTTGAGTATATTTCTCCTCCTGCTCTGATCTCATTGGAACGAGTTAGCTGCTTTATGAAATCTCGACAACTCAAGTCTCGTGGGAAGCCACAACGAAGTCATTGCATCTTCACTGAAAAGCTTCCCATCACAGTTATTTAATCTTTTGAGAGGTCATTTGAAGTTTGGAAAGGAACTGCCCATTGTTTGTCTCAGTCTCATTTGGAGAACTCTTGTCTCTTGAAAAAAAAGGAAATTTAATTGCCTTTGAAATCTGGCAGCAGAGAACAGGATGCAAGGAATGTTTTCTTTCTTTTGTAAAAGTCAAATTACTATTTTGGTACGTGAGAGACAGAAAGCTTCTTTCGGGAGGAGACAATCACCCATCTCTACTCCAGGGAATTGGGAGCTCTGACCCATCAGGCCAACCTATGTGGCCTAAAAGGGCCCTTTTCTTCAGCAAGAATTTGCTTTTTCCTTCAGTAGTGAAGAAAGTGGGGAAGAAGAGGCAACACAAATAGGAGTTGATGCAGCAGGACCGAGTCCCTTCGCTCATAACCTGTCCTGTCCCTTTAAGAGGAGAAGGTAGGGTGGAAGCAGGGGTGGGCTACTGCTCGGATGGGAAGGGGGGGAACGCAGTGGGGTAGTGAAAATGGCGCTCCATCCCAGAGCACCCAATTTGCACTGAAAAATGTTGAAAGAAAATGCAGGGTGTCCTGCATAAGCCATGCCCACAGTCTGGTAGTAAAAATTTTGGGTAGTCCTTCTCTGGGTGGAGACAACACCTTCTTTCAAAACCTTGTCCCTGAGGTCAAGGAGTTTGCTAAGGGGAGGCACCAGCTTCCCTGATTCAAGTGAGGTGATGTGCCGGTGCCTGGAGGCTGTTGGGATCTGGGTGGGTGTCAACAGACTCAAACTCAAGATAAGACGGAGTGTCTGTGGGTTCTGCCTCCCAAGGACAATTCCATCTGTCCGTCCATAACTCTGGGGGGGGATTATTGACCCCCGCAGAGAGGGTTCACAACTTGGGCGTCCTCCTCAATCCTCAGCTCACATTAGAGAACCATCTTTCAGCTGTGGCGATGGGGAGGTTTACCCAGGTTCACCTGGTGCACCAGTTGCGGCCCTATCTGGACCGGGACTCATTGCTCACAGTCACTCATGCCCTCATCACCTCGAGATTCAACTACTGTAATGCTCTCTACATGGGGCTACCTTTGAAAAGTATTCGGAAACTTCAAATCTTGCAGAATGCAGCTGCGAGAGCTATCATGGGCTTGCCCAGGTATGCCCATGTTACACCAACACTCCGCAGTCTGCATTGGTTGCCGATCAATTTCCAGTCACAATTCAAAGTGTTGGTTATGACCTATAAAGCCCTTCATGGCACTGGACCAGAATATCTCTGGGACCACCTTCTGCCGCACGAATCCCAGCAACCGATTAGGTCCCACAGAGTTGGCCTTCTCCAGGTCCTGTTGACTAAACAATGTCATTTGGCGGGTCCCGGGGAAGAGCCTTCTCTGTGGCGGCCCCGACTCTCTAGGAACCAGCTCCCCCCGGAGATTAGAACTGCCCCCACCCTCCTTTCCTTTCGTAAACTCCTTAAAACCCACCTTTGCCACCAGGCATGGGGGAATTGAGATATCTCCCTGGGCCTATACAATTTATGTATGGTATGTTTCGAGGTATGTCTGCTTAATAACGGGGTATTTTTTTTAATGTTTTTAAATTATTAGATTTGTCATGAATTGTTTTATTGCTGTTGTGAGCCACCCCAAGTCTACGGAGAGGGGCGGCATACAAATCTAATAAATAATCTCGGCCTTGTCAGTGCAATTTAAAACAAGGCCAATCCAAAGTAGGGGGGGGGGGGTTTGCTGCTGCAGCTGAACTATCAAAGAGCATGACAATGCCTCCACCATCACCACGATCACAAATAAAGGTAAACAGAGTTCAATGTAAGTCAAGTTATTTTTGGCTCATCGGGCAGAAAAATCTTGAAACTATTTTTTCCCCATTTACAACATATTCACAACCCATGCAAAACAGTCCCAAAGGACATCTGCATCTATATGCTTAAAAAAAAACCTACTGTATTTCAGCTATAAATCCTCTCTGCACTCGCTGAAGAACCGAGAATGCTTACAGCTGGAGTTGTTTTTTTTAAGAGGGGTGTTGAGCTCTCAGCTCAGCTACCAGAGCTCAGTCACAAAATCTATTTTCCTGTAGGGCAAAGAAAAGCTCTAGCTAGCAATAAAATTGCTTATGATAGTTTTCCCTCTCCAACAACATTTGTCTTTTCTTTCCTTTTAAAGTGGTGGTGACATATGAGATAAAATCAGGGCTAGATTCCAAATAGACTGGTGTGATGGTGCAACAGATAGGAATCCCAAACTTCGGTTGCGGGCAGAGAAATAATATAAACAGCAGCAATACTTACTTGCGTGGGTGGCAATTAATCATACCAGTCAGTTTACCAGTAGAGTCACTTTTTTTCTCCTGAGCCAGGTCTTAATCCCTTGGCAACTTTTCTGGTTGTGCTTGCTGCTTGCAACAGGCCTTGACCTAGAGAACAATTATGGTCCAGTGTTGTTCAAAACAACCGCATTCTTTATCCCAATTAAATTGCTAGTTATTGTTCTTGTATTCCTTCTCTGAGTGTCCTCCACCATATTCCCTATACTTCAGCTTCAACCGCAACAAAACAAGA
This sequence comes from Erythrolamprus reginae, assembly GCF_031021105.1. Lineage (NCBI taxonomy): Eukaryota > Metazoa > Chordata > Lepidosauria > Squamata > Dipsadidae > Erythrolamprus > Erythrolamprus reginae. The sequence goes on from NC_091952.1 coordinate 172,230,423, forward strand.
GCACGCAACAGATTCAAACTTAATATTAACCGCTCCAAACTTGACTGTAAAAAATATGACTTTAACAATCGAGTTGTCGAAGTGTGGAACTCATTACCTGACTCAGTAGTGTCAACCCCTAACCCCCAACATTTCTCCCTTAGACTATCCACGATTGACCTCTCCAGGTTCCTAAGAGGTCAGTAAGGGGCGTACATAAGTGCACTAGTGTGTCTTTCGTCCCCTGTCCAATTATCTTTCCTTTATCTCATATATCATGTATATGTTCTTCCTTTCATATATCTTCTCCTCTATTTTTACATATTATCTTTATATATATTACTTCATGTCTATTCTCTTCCATATGTATTGTGTATTGGACAAATGAATGAATGAATGAATGAATAAGTAAATGTGGCAGTTCCCTAAATTCTCTGTTAAGATCGATGACATCTCTGCACTAGAACTTTTAATTGCTTGTGCATTATGTTCTGGTTTTTGACTGTCGTTGATCATTAGTTTGTTCATTTGTTGTCTTCTATGCATGTAGTAATAGAACTGGAAATAAAATTATTTTCCTGATCAAAGCTTTTTTCCTTTTTTGGACCACAGGTAGCACAACTCCCAACTCCCCTGCTTCTTTTCCTCTTCCACCTTGACAGAAAAGCAAGCACCAATTGCTTTAAAATTTCTGTGAAAATAACTTTCGAGGACTAGCAAGAATAACAACAACAGGAAAAGGGATGGCAGTTTTGCAATTGTCCCTGTCACTTGGGCAGAAGGAAAAATTTGGTAGAATTCCCTGAAAGGGAATGTGGAAAAAAGAACCAGCCATCATTTTATTGTTCAGTTGTTGAAACTAAGAAAGTAATCAGCATTTGTGTGTCATTGTTCTATTCTGCAAGTGTAACAGGCACACTAGACTATTCTGCCTGAACCAGCAGAGAGGGAAATAAACACTGCACCAGGAACATGGACAGAAATTGCCTTCCAATTGGCATTATCCATTTCTGTCTCCCCAAATTACGCTGGTTAAGCAGAAAGTGTGAATTAGTCACTAGTAGTTGGAGCTACAGAAACAAAGCAGCTACCCTACATCCTTCATTTGTAGTTTCAGTGAAGAATCAGAGTTGGGGGGTGGAATAATGCCTCTTTAAAAATATGGTGCCCCCCCCCCCGCCAGTTGCTAGCAGACAGCATGGAAAAAGAGGAATAGAATGTTACATGATGAGGGCTAATCCTGGTATATAGATTAGGATAGGATCGAAATGAAGTACAAGGACTGTGTGTATATACAGTATGTTATTACTTGAGAAGAGAAGTATAGTTCTGCTGTCAAGTTGTTATTTGTGAAAACATAAAACAAGTTCCATGAATAAGAAGACATAAAACACATAAGCTTATATTGGAGTCAGTGCATTTATGTGCCCAATATACATTGTTGCACAATTCTGCTTTGATAATACTCTGCTAAGTGAAGTGAAGAAGATCACTTAAAAAAACATAAGTCTCATACAAAGTCTAGTCTTCTGCCTTTAATTCACTTCTTGAAAGCATTTCAGTAGATGAAACAGACGCAGCTCCTGAGGACTCGAAAAATCAAGATATCCTAACTGAAAAATTAGCATAGTCTTCTCCCAGGCTTATTCTTCCTCCACAATATCGCAGCATCACAAGGATCACTGGCTCCACTTTAGTGAACCTCACCAGAAAGAGGCATTCCCCAAAGGCTTCTGGGTACCTCACTGTGGATAAAGTGAAACAGGTCATAGACAGGCACACTGCATAGATTGGAGCATTTGACTCTTCCTTCTTGGCAGTAAAGGGCTGCAAAAAATTGACTACCACACTGTGGGCATAGCTTATTGTGTGGCTGTGGCCTGATGGTCATGTGACCAGGTAGGAGTGTCTTGATAATCATGTGACCAGGGAGTGGCTTAAAGGTCATGTGACTGGGTGGGAGTGGCTTACCGACCAAGATAAGTTTTCAAATCGGTGCTGGGACTCTTTTTCAGTTGATTAAGTCACATTATTTGAATAGCCACAAAAAGAACAAATGATAGACAGCCTTATTGGTTAAGGAGCACAGTAACATTTTAAGGGTTTGTACTGAACCCACAAGGTTCATTATGATAACAGACTAGGAAAGTAGTTCAATTTTCTTTAATTGCTATAAAAGTTCAGTTCCAGATAATGATTAAAATGATCAAAGCGTTTATGGGTAAAAATATACTATTTAATTATTTCCTATTTTAGAAGTAATTAAGGATGATACTAAGGTATTAGAGAAGAAAGGACTATACAAAAACCTATTAAGTATTCAATAAATAGTGCATAAACTTACTACCCCCACTACATCCCCGTGGGGGGCAGCAGCTCCTTACTGCTTCTTGGTGTTGTAAAACTTTATTCTTCTTTCCAACTAGTTATTTTCCTAGAATGTTAATCACTGGCCCTCTTCCCCTTCCGTTTGGAAGCAATTGTTACAGAAAATTGTGAGTCTCCCTCTTCACTCTGCGTAAAGCCTGCTCGCAGTACAAAACCAACATGGCTATAACAATGAATGAGAAAAGCAATTATTGTTCCACGAATGGAAAAAAAGAGTATAGAGGAAACTGGAGACTGTAGGCACACAACCTTGAAGTTACAATTACCTTGATTAAATGTTTGCCCTTGGAAGACACCAGTAAGGAATTGGTTATTGTTCTGTAGGGCTCCCTGTCTGGATAGGAAAACATCCTAGCATAAATTAAATAGGGATGTATGCATGTTGCAAGGGCTTTCAACGGCCAGCAAATCCAAAAATCATCAAACCACAGTTAGCTGCCTGTTTCGTGATACCAAGTGCACTTTATTCCTTTTAATATTCAAGGTAGCAAATGACTTTCAGACCCACAACATATAGGAAAGTAGCTTTTACTGCCTTCAATAACAATATATGTTGAATGTGCTTCAGATGGAACTATTTTTCCTCTTGATTTGGTACTTGTTTAATAACAGCCAGCTAGAAAATAGAACCTGGACCTTGGCCTCTTTAATGAGTACATTCAATGAACTTCTATTCCATAGGGTGGTCCTTGGCAAGGAGAATAGATTTTATTCCATTAACACTCAGGTGTTCAGTATTAAATGGAAGAAGAAAAGTCATGAGAATAAGGGGCACTTATTGCCTCAACCCCAGTTCCAATGGCTTTACTTTCAGCTTGGGTGTTGAATTGCTTGCGAAGAAGTCAACCTTGTTAGAGAAATCATAAAGTGTTACTGGGACTTGTATTGAGGAAACTGTAGCCCTTCGATGTTTAAAAATATTATGGGGAGAATATGCACAACTATAAAAAATTAAAGTGTTACAGATGAATATGAAGCCCTGATATCTATATTTTCTGTTCAGAAATACTGAAGCCCAGAATGCTAGGAAAGTCTGTCATTATTTGGGTCAGAATGCTAATGATGATTTAATGCAGTCCTTCAATCTTTCTTATTTGGACCGGGAGTCACTGCTCACAGTCACTCATGCCCTCATCACCTTGAGGCTCGACTACTGTAACGCTCTCTACATGGGGCTACCTTTGAAAAGTGTTCGGAAACTTCAGATCGTGCAGAATGCAGCTGCGAGAGCAATCATGGGCTTCCCTAAATATGCCCATGTCACACCAACACTCCGCAGTCTGCATTGGTTGCCGATCAGTTTCCGGTCACAATTCAAAGTGTTGGTTATGACCTATAAAGCCCTTCATGACACCGGGCCAGATTATCTCAGGGACCGCCTTCTGCCGCACGAATCCCAGCGACCAGCTAGGTCCCACAGAGTGGGCCTTCTCCGGGTACCGTCAACTAAACAATGTCGGTTGGCGGGGCCCAAGGGAAGAGCCTTCTCTGTGGTGGCCCCGGTCCTCTGGAACCAACTCCCCCCAGAGATTAGAATAGCCCCCACCCTCCTTGACTTTCGTAAGCTCCTCAAAACCCACCTCTGCCGTCAGGCATGGGGGAACTAAGATAATCTTTCCTCCTAGGCTTCTACAATTTATGCATGGTATGTTTGTATGTATGATTGGTTTTATAACAAGGGTTTTTAGCTGTTTTTAGTATTGGATTTTTACATTCTGTTTTTGTCACTGTTGTTAGCTGCCCCGAGTCCATGGAGAGGGGCGGCATACAAATCAGATAGATAGATAGATAGATAGATAGATAGATAGATAGATAGATAGATAGATAGATAGATAGATAAACTTATTATCATTTTTCAGATGAAGCCCATTATATAAAGTTATAATTCATAGATAGAGTTTTCTCTCTCTGTAGTTTTCCACAAAAACTACAGAGTTGTTTTCAAGAATATCTTCTCTATAATTTGAAAATAGCTCTGAACTACATTACTTTATGGTACTGATTGGGAATTTGGATGTTCCATGAATGTTTTAACCTGAACAATATCTAAACAAAGGAAGGAAGATCCTAGATATGTAAAATAATTTCCTTGTATGTTCTACAACTGTTTTAAGATTACATATATGCTAAGTATATGTCAGGGGACATTGGAATAATGAATTCATGTGACAGTAAATAATATGAAAATATACCTCTTATGAATTAAGAAAACAATGACAGCTGAAAGACAACATCGGCATATATATTTTCAGAATTGCAGTGGGGGAATTCTGTATTTCATTTATGATACTGATTTATTTTTTTACTGGAGCAATCATTCCCTTGGGCATTTTAAAATCTCTTGTTCCTAACCATGAGATAATCTACAAATGTCAAGGAAACAAAATGGAGCTGATTTATGTTTTCTTTCTAATTGTCTTCTGTGTCTTCATTTATAATTATGTCATGTTATGAAGAAGCATTATGACATTCCTATATATTTAACTAACTACATTATTTAAAATATTCATATTAACTTGTTTTTTCCAGGATCATCCTCTTTTTGGTAAGGAAAAGTGATGAAACAAATTACTTACTTGTACCATTTTCCCAGCAAGGTTTGATGTGCAGTGTTCCCTCGATTTTCGCGGGGGATGCGTTCCGAGACCGCCCGCGAAAGTCGGATTTCCGCAAAGTAGAGATGTGGAAGTAAATACACCATTTTTGGCTATGAATAGTATCACAAGCCATCCCTTAACACTTTAAACCTCTAAATTACCACTTCCCATTCCCTTAACAACCATTTACTCACCATTATTACTGGTACTCACCATTGAATAAGACACTTAGTGATCCTGATATTTATAAACATAATTATTTATTAACAATATTTTTTTTTTGTTATTGCTTTGCAAAAATTATTAGTTTGGCGATGGCGTATGATGTCATCAGGCAGGAAAAACCGTGGTATAGGGGGAAAAACCGCGAAGTATTTTTTAACTAATATTTTTTGAAAAACCGTGGTATAGGCTATTCGTGAAGTTTGAACCCGCGAAAATCGAGGGAACACTGTACTCCATCAATCACAGATGTATTTGGTAGCCTTACTGGACCACTTCCATAATTTCCATCTGTAAACTCAGGATAAATATGACTTAATTCATGACACTGTTTGGCAATTTGGTTATTTCATAAATAATCATGTTTATATAAACCTAGCTTGATTTTAAGTGTAATTACTGCCGCAATTTTCCTGAATGTTTTGCCTCTGTTTTTTACCACTTTGCCTACTGTCCCTGTCCTACTGTCCTATTTTCAGGTTCGGAGAATAGCAATAGCAATCATACTTGAACTTATATACCGCTTCATAGTGCTTTTACAGCCCTCTCCTTGTGGTGTGACCAGAACAATCTAGAACTGAACACACTCAAAACCATAGAAATGGTGGTAGACTTTAGGAGAAACCCTTCTACCCTTCCACCTCTCACAATACTAGACAACACAGTATCAACAGTAGAGACCTTCACATTTCTAGGTTCTATCATATCTCAAGACCTAAAATGGTCACCTAACATCAAAAACATCATCAAAAAAGCACAACAAAGAATTTTCTTTCTGCGCCAGCTCAGGAAGCTCACACTGCCCAAGGAGCTGCTGATACAGTTCTACAGAGGAATCATTGAGTCTGTCATCTGAACCTCTATAACTGTCTGGTTTGGTTCCACAACCCAACAGGACCGACACAGACTTCAGAAGATAATCAGAATTGCAGAAAAAACAATTGCTGCCAACCTGCCTTCAATTGAGGACCTGTATACTGCACGAGTCAAAAAGAGGGCGGGGAAAATATTTACTGACCCTTCGTATCCTGGACACAAACTGTTTCAACTCCTACTCTCAAAACATCGTTAAAGAGCACTGCACACCAAGACAACTAGACACAAGAATAGTTTTTTCCCGTACACCATCACTCTACTAAACAAATAATTCCCTCAACACTGTCAGACTTTCTACTAAGTCTGCACTTCTATTTCTACTAGTTTTTCCCATCATTCCTATCATCCTTTTCCTCCCACTTAGGACTGTATGACTGTAACTTGTTGCTTGTATCCTAAGATTTTTATTAATATTGATTGTTTCTTCATTGCTTATTTGACCCCTATGACAATCATTAAGTGTTGTACCACATGATTCTTGACAAATGTATCTTTTTCTTTTATGTACACTGAGAGCATATTCACCAAGACAAATTCCTTGTGTGTCCAATCACACTTGGCCAATAAAATTCTATTCTATTCTATTCTATTATTTACAAAGTCAGCATATTGCCCCCAACAATCTGGGTTCTTATTTTACCTACCTCAGAATGATGGAAGGCTGAGTCAACCTTGACCCAATGAGATTTGAACTGCTGAACTACAGCTAGCAGTCAACTGAAGTAGCCTGCTGTACTGCACTCTAACCACTGTGCCACCCCATTCTCACACGGTCTCTGAAAATCACATCAGAATGAAGTGTGCTAGTGAGAAACGTTGGTGGTGGTGGTAGTGAAACTAGCATCTTGCCCAAAATGTTCTAGCGTGTCTCCTTTGCACATGAATATCATAGATTCATCATCACTGTTGCAGCATCAGTAGCTGGCTTTCCTAGAACAAAAATATCATTGAGGTAGTAGGTTTCCATTTTTAAAAAAATGTGTTGTACTTTTGATTGACATAGGTGAGGAGCCCGTGAGGCAGGGATTTTTTGTTTGTTTGTTTCATAGGATTAAATAATCTATATGGGTTCAGATATTGTCTGCAACTGGGTCTGCTAGAGCAGTGATTTTCAACCTTTTTTGAGCCGCGGCACATTTTTTACATTTACAAATTCCTGGGGTACACCACCAACCAAAATGACACAAAATGACACTCTAACACAGTACATATTATACATATAGTTAATAATATAGCAGCTTCAACTACTCGCTGCGGCCACACAATGACAAGTGTGCGGCAGCCCAAGCGGGAACCTTCCTGGGTGTGGATGAGAGGCAGCCTGCTATTGGTTCATTGCTAGTGGTCGGGATGAATCTTAGAAGGTGATTGGTCAGTGAGCATAACCTGTGCCTCCACTCTTCCTCTCGCTGATAGCTGGAGGGATTGTGAGGGAAATGTTTATGTTCAGATGGAGGTGGCTGATGGCGGGCAAGATAAATGACCTCTGCGGGCCGTATCCGGCAGGCGGGCCATAGTTTGGGGACCCATGTTTAATTTCCCCATGGCACACCTGACCATGTCTCACAGCACACTGGTTGAAAAACACTGTGCTAGAGCATCAGAGTACATTCTTTTTTTCCTCACAAAACAAAACATTTTTTTAAAAAAAACATTGACCTTGGTTAGTATCATGTATCAGTTCTGAAATGGTGTATTTTAAACTTATCTTATAATCAGAGTTGAAGATGGATGTTCATTTATTTATTTATTAAGTAATGAGGAACAATTTTTTTTAAAAAAATACTGGATTTTTGCAGTGACAGGTGAAACTTGCTTTTTATTGGTTGCATAACTGCAGATGTTGCAATACTGAATTGTGACCAATTTGACATAATTGTTTCAACTCAGAATCTTTCTTGCCCTGGATTCCCCTTGGGTGAATCATTCTTTGTGTAAACCTGAAATATCTAATAGTAATGGATGACTGGGATTTTGTAGGCAAGGTTTGTATCCCAGCCATATTCAGCAAGAAATCTTTCTTCCACTTTATTCAGGGATGGGAAGATCACTGACTCCCTAAACTAATGGAATTTGTGAAGGATCCCAGAAAATATAATTTTAAAACAGGAACTAAATTTCAGTTCCAGATCCAATAGGGAGTCTGCCCTCTATATCCCTTGCATTGCTTCTACAGAGAGGTAAAAGGAAGGTAAAAATATTATTTTATTGCCAAAGAATAATATTATAAGACAAGGACGACTTCTATATGAACCAGTGATAGGAACTTCTCAGTTAAGAATCATCTTAATGGCAAGTACAGGTTTATAAATATGTATGTGTGTGTGTGTGTGTGTGTGTGTGTGTGTGTGTGTGTGTGTATGTCTATGTTATTTTTCTATCGAATAGCCCTGGTATATACATTGGAGAGCATATTGCTTCCTTTTTTTTATAGCCGACAAACTATGATCTATATCTGTAGCATATTTTTTATAATTCTTCCCTGGTACAAGCTGAGAGGAGGAGAGCCTGTAGTCTAGAGGTTAAAGCCAATGCCTTATAAGGAAGATTCTGCAGATTCAAATCCCGGTAAGGGTATGACTAACTAATGAGAGCATAATAAGTTCAAAATAGATCTATACTAGTCTCCCTTCCTTTTCTTTATCAGCAAAAATATGCTACACATATAGATTATAGTTTGTCGGCTATAAAAAAAAGAATTTTAACTGCCTTGAATATGGCCCCTGGAGGGGATGAGAGGTGTGAGACATTGGTGAAAGGCATGGGAATGCTAAGGACAGACTCTGCAGTTTTTATGTGAAGGGCCTCTCAGCTGTGCACTAGGATACTCACTGTGGCTTATTGATGGCTCTTCAACCATGAGAAGAAAGTTGAGAACTCTTTTTCATAACCCAGTTTTGTTCTGCACTTTGGCTGATTTGCCATAGCTTGGACCCTGGATCTTGACTCATCTTGTGATTTCCCTCTTCTCTGGATTCATTGCCTATTTATTTACAGGCCTGACTTATTGATTGCAGCACAAGGTAGCCTCAAGAAACAGTGAAAGGAACCCAAAATTGTATTAAAGTAAGGATCAGGGGTGGGCTACTGCCCGGATGGGGGGAAAGGCAGTGGGGTAGCAAAAATGGGGCTCCACCCCAGAGCACCCAATTTGCACTGAAAGATGTTGAAAGAAAATGCAGGGCATCCTGCATAAGTGTGGTAGTAAAAAAATTGGTAGCCCTTCACTGGTAAGGATGGTTTGGACATATGTTTATATTATATAGTGAACTAATGATATACGTGTTATAATGTTATAATTGATATAAATGTGGAGAAAAATAAAAAAAACTTTTTAAAAAAAGAAACAGTGAAAGGAGTTTTTCAAAGGGTGCTTATTTTCTAATAATCCTAAAGCTCGTATTGTGATAGTTTACAATCTGCTAATTTACATTCTAGCATTTAGCTAAGTTGGCACAGAAAGCAGCCTGTGTCCTAACCCTAAACACTCACAATTTAAACAACACCAGATACGGAATATACTACTTGAACATTGGAGAAAAATAAAGAAGAAACATTATAGAGAAGTACCTAGATGGTTATCTACATTGGAAGCCCAAATACATCTGAATATAATTGATAAAAGTCAAATCAAAACATATGAAAGAACTCTTAGATTCCAAGAGACTCTTAAAATCCAGAGAAATACTCAAAAATGAAGGTTTGGAGCTAGATTGGTTATCTTACTTCCAGGTTCAAAGTAGATATAAAAAAGATTTAATTGAATTCGGATTATGTAAAAAACTGAGCGATATAGATAAAATCGTAATAGGACCAGATAAAAAATTTATTACAAAAATGTATAATTATTTATTAAACTACAAAAATATAGAGGAAGTAATTAAACATAATATGATAGCATGGATGACAAATTTTGGTTACCCTACCTAGTTAGAAGATTGGGAAAGACTATGGAAAATTAATTATAAGATGACATTGTCAGTATCATATACAGAAAATTTACATAAGATGTTTTACCGGTGGCATTACGCCCTGGCACGTTTAGCTAAAAACCACCCAAGTAATAAATGCTGGAAATGTAAATCTGGCATAGCTACGTATTATCATATTTGGTGGTTATGCTCGGAAGCAACAAAATTTTAGTCAAGGATTCAAAATTGGTTGAAATAAATTTAAAATTATGAATTGGAAATGAAACCTGAAATGTATCTTTTGGGAATAATTAGGGAACCGTACAGAAAGGAAGACTACTATCTGATAACTCATATATTAACAGCAGCAAGATCGGTGTTTGCACATACTTGGAAAAAAGAAAATATACCAAATGAAGAAATGCTCATCAGAAAAATGCTAGATTGTGCTAAATTAAGCAAACTAACATATGAATTACAGAATAAACAAAATAAAGATTACTATACTATATGGGGGAAACTATATAATTGGATAGAAAAGAAAAAGGAATCAAATTAACATTTAAGAAAAAGAAAGAATCATTGAAGCAGAAATGTAACATATTAAGCTGATTGACTTATGAATTTGTGGGTTTATGTTTGTATGTATGTTTGTATGCTTTTGGTGGTTTTTGGGTTGTTGTTTTGTTTTATCTTTCATTATAAAAATTAAAAAATATTATTTTTAAAAAAAGTTATATTGATATCTGTTGAAATGTATGGTAGATTGCCAATTCTTTGAGACACAAATCTATTATAACCACTGATTTATACAAGTTTTTTGTGTGTGATAGTAAGGTGAAATTGTCTATAGGAGTAAACATTTACTTAGATTTGGACAAATGGGCAAACAATTATGGGGGGAAATCATGAAATGTTGTTTATGATAACTGCAATGAGATTACCGCATGGTCAAAAATGGAAAAATGTGATACTATGCACAATGGATTGCTAAAGATAATAGCATTAGCAATAGCAATGGTATTTAGACTTATATACCACTTCACAGTGCTTTACAGCCCTCTCTAAGCGGTTTACAGATAGTCAGTATATTGCCCCCAACAATCCGGGTCCTCATTTTACCGACTTCGGAAGGATGGAAGGCCGAGTCAACCTTGAGCCTCCTGAGATTCGATCTGCCAAACTGTTGGCAGCCGGTGATCAGAAGAAGGAGCTTGCAGTACTGCACTCTAACCACTGCACCACCGAGACTCTGTGTGATGGAATTTGCATACAAATCTAAATAATAAATAAATAATAATAAATAAATGGCTAAATGGCGAGAGCAGTCATGGGCTTACCTAGGTATGCCCATGTTTCACCATCACTCCGCAGTCTGCATTGGCTGCCGATCAATTTCCGGTCACAATTCAAAGTGTTGGTTATGACCTTTAAAGCCCTTCATGGCATCGGACCAGAATACCTCCGAGACCGCCTCCTGCCGCACGAATCCCAGCGACCGATTAGGTCCCACAGAGTGGGCCTTCTCCGGGTCCCGTCAACTAAACAATGTCGGTTGGCGGGCCCCAGGGGAAGAGCCTTCTCTGTGGCGGCACCGGCTCTCTGGAACCAACTCCCCCCGGAGATTAGAACTGCCCCTACTCTACCTGCCTTCCGTAAACTCCTTAAAACCCACCTTTGCCGTCAGGCATGGGGGAACTAAGACATCTCCGCCTGGGCATGTTTAAATTGTGTATGGTATGCTTGTGAGTGTGTATGTATTATATGGGGTTTTCTTTTTAAATCTTAAATGTTTTAAATGTATTCAGATTATTTATGATTTGTTTTTCTCTGCTGTGAGCCGCCCCGAGTCTTCGGAGAGGGGCGGCATACAAATCTACCGTAAATAATAATAAATAAATAAATACAGTTGTTTTATTAGAGAGAAAAATACTATTTCCATTTATGCTTGATTGGAAACCTTGATCGGATTCTTGCATAAAACAGGAAATAATACTTATGATTCATGGTCTCAATTAGAAAAAATAGCTGGAAACGAAGTACAGTAGCTTTCTTTTGTAATCATAGAGGAAGAAACAACTTGGTAATTATATTCACAGTATATTTCTGGTGTCCTTGGTGCTCTCTGAGCTTGGTTGGGTTTTTTTCCTGTTAGTTTTGGTGGGGATGATGTTTTCTCCTTGGTAGTTCCTTGATTGTGCTGATGTTTATTGCTTGATATTTTTTTTGTCTGAGTTGGTAATCCCTTGATTAAGATATTGTTTGTCTGGTGTTGATAAAGCTAGCTAAAAGGGAAACAAGAAGACCAGAACACCACCTCACCAGCACTTAATACCCAAATAAGCAAGATCAGCATCAGACAAATCAAGCAATAAACAACAGCCCAAACAAGGAACTACCAAGGAGATAAAATCACTTCCTCCAATAGTAGTGACAGGGCAAGCTACTTTACACAAACAGAGAGCAAACCCCACTCCCTTCAAGCACTGAAGATGTTGCCTAGCCAGGCAATGAAATGTCTGCACGAATGAAATATTCTCATTGAATAACTTTGTTCTGTACAAAGTTGAATGTGCACAACAGCATGTGAAATTGATTGTCAATCAGCAGGGGTCCCCAAACTAGGCAACTTTAAGACTTGTGGACTTCAACTCCCAGAATTCTCCAGCCAGCTATGCTGGCTGGAGAATTCTGGGAGTTGAAGTCCACAAGTCTTAAAGTTGTCAAGTTTGGAGACCTCTGGTCAATCAGGGTTGCTTCCTAAGTGGACAGTTTGATTTCACAGCAGTTTGATTTACTTGGAGTTATATTGTGTTGTTTAAGTGTTCCCTTTATTTTTTTGAGCACTGTATATTCTCTTCTATTAATGCTTACATGTGCTGCCAATGAAATTGGAAGCTCTTTTTTTTAAAAAAATCTTCTTTCTTTTCCTTTGCTTTCCCCCCCTTTATTTCTTTTCTGTTTTTTTTAATTAGTTTGTGTTTTTATGCTCTTTGTAAAACTTTAAATTAAAAATCAATTTTTAAAAAAGAGAGAAAAGTGAGTTGGACAGTTAGATCTCCTGTGATGTTATTCAGTGGGCTCCAGAAATGGGTTCCTCCCAGCCCTGACCGGTTGTATAGAACCGGCAGTTAACATGGCCTGAGTGGCTGGAATCGGCAGTGACCAAGGCCTGCCACGCCCCTGAGCTGGTTCTCTTGGCAGTGCCGTAGGCAGCACCATCTTATTTTTTGCTTCTGCGCATGCGCAGAAGCTTTTTTTAAAAGTATTGTGCATGTGGAGAGGGTAATTTCCAGATGTACTTCCATCACTATGCGAACTGTTGGGAAAAGTTAGTAGAAGTCACCCCTGGTGGGCTCATATAGAAAGATGCTATTTTTTACTTTTTTTAAAAAAATCCAAATACACTAAACCCTTGAGTTAACAATGTGGTACAATTTAATTGGATCATTTGAAAGGTGAGCACGTTCACTGTGAATCAGAAGATAACATCAAATTAAGTTGATGTGGCATGTTTATGTAGTCATCCTAAAATAGTTGTTCTTTTGGTACATTTAATTTGAAAAATAAACAACTGTACCATTTTTAAATTAAATTTTAATTTGAAAAAAAATAGAGAATATCTCTCAGTTCTGATTTGCTTTGTGTGTGTGTGTGTGTGAAAAGTTAATAGAATTCAGGAAATTATCTTTTACATCATTTTGAGATTGGTAAGTAGAGTCAGCATGGAGCTACTTTACCTCTTACTTACTTACTTATTGTATTTATATGCTGCTCATTCCAAAGTGGACTCAGAGCGGCTAACAAATGGGATAAATAAAACAGTACTAAAATACAATCAAAACACATAATAAAATCAGTAGCATGATAACAATAAAATAATATCCTAAAAAAAAGCATACACACACAGTAGTCAATCTAATTCCAGGCTTGCCAGAAAAGCTAGGTCTTAAAACTTTCCAGAAGACCGTTAGGGAGGCAGTTGATTCCATAGGGTCGGAGTCACCACAGAGAAGGCTCTTCCCCAAGATCCCGCCAACCCACATTGCTTGGCAGATGAGACCTGGAGAAGACCGACTCTGTGGGCCCTTCATGGCCGTATTTTCCTCCTCTGTGATTGGAGAGATTTATTCTGATCCATTTCAACATCAGCTTCCCAAATTCACTTACCTGGAAACTAGAGGCCACCATTCTGGACTATTATGAGTGCTACCAATCAACAGGAATTATATAATCATTGTTCAACATACAGTGGTACCTCCACTTAAGAACTTAATTCGTTCCGTGACCAGGTTCTTAAGTAGAAAAGTTTGTAAGTAGAAGCAATTTTTCCATAGGAATCAAAGTAAAAGCAAATAATGCGTGCAAACCCATTAGGAAAGAAATAAAAGCTCGGAATTTGGGTGGGAGGAGGAGGAGGAAGAAGAGGAGGAGGACAGTTGCTGCCAAAGGAAGAAGGTAGGGTGAGGGGAATCAAAAAGATCCAAAACTTTAAGGCTTAAAAAAAAAGAGGGACTCTGAGGCGGCAAGGAAGAACACCGCCTCCCATATACCTGGTGCGAGGCTGCCTCCCATACACTGCACCACAGAGAGAAACCCAGAGAGAATGGCAGGAAACTGACTGGGCCTTCGTACCGCCCTCAAATTTCCTGGGAAATTTTTCCAGGCTCGGGTTCTTAAGTAGAAAACAGTTCTTAAGAAGAGGCAAAAAAATCTTGAACATCTGGTTCTTATCTAGAAAAGTTCTTAAGTAGAGATGTTCTTAAGTAGAGGTACCACTGTATCTTGAATTTTACATGTGAATGTGGCTATAGGTATATGTCTTTTTGTTTATCATATATAAACACTGGATTTTAAAGCATGGGATCTCTGTTGCGCAAGAGGCAAATTTATTAGAATCTTTTCCTTCAGGCATCTTGGCTGAACACCTGAATAGTGTTTTCAGCTATTTATATCTCTGTGGCTGTTCAACTCTACAGTGTTTCTTTCAGCATTATGTAACTTCAAGGAACATTGTGAGTGTTTTCTATACTAAACAAACTGATGGGAGAGATATCTTCTAGCTGGAATGCAAACAGGGGTGGGAGTTTTGTACAAGCCATTACACGTGCATAACTTGATAGCTAGAAATCTTTCACACCAAAAGATAAATGGTATATGCACTTTAAAAGTTTATATACAATTTGATCTGTTTTTCTACATAAGGCGGTGTCCTGTTTGCACTTTTAGAGAAGGAAGGCAGCAAAATTATTTTCAATATACCCATGTTCAATGTAGTATTTTCCTGAATTCAAATTGCTGGAACAATGGGGATTTTTCTTTTTTAAGTTTCGGGTGTTTTTTTCCAGAAATCCCTGATTTATTTATTTATTTTATTTATTTATTAAATTTGTATGCTGCCCCTCTCCGTAGACTCAGGGCGGCTCACAGCAGTGATAAAAACAATGTACAATACAAATCTAATAATACGAAGTTAAAAACCCATAATTTAAAAAACATGCATACAACATATCATACATAAATTATATAGGCTTGGGGAAGATATTTCAATTCCCCCATGCCTGACGGCAAAGGTGGGATTTGAGAAGTTTACGAAAGGCAAGGAGGGTGGGGGCAATTCTGATCTCTGGGGGGAGCTGGTTCCAGAGGGCCAGGGTTGCCACAGAGAAGGCTCTTTCCTTGGGTCCCGCCAAATGACATTGTTTAGTCGATGGGACCCGGAGAAGGCCAACTCTGTGGAACCTAACCGGTCGCTGGGATTTGTGCGGCAAAAGGCGGTCCCAGAGATATTCTGGTCCGATGCCATGAAGGGTTTTATAGGTCATTGTGGCAAACACAATTGGACCTTGACAATCTGATCTGGCCAGCTTCTGTGTAAGTTCTTTTATTTCTAAGAGTCTGGCCTTGTTAAATTTTATTCATGGATAAGATGTGAGAACATAAACCACAGATTTTGTCTTCTGCATCCTGCCTTCCTGGTCACAAAGCAGAACAAACTGAAAGAGGGCTGTAAGTGGTGTTATTTTCAGTATTACTACCAATTTACCCATAAGTTTAATCAGCTACTGTAACAATTGTAGGAATCTTCACCTAAATGCATTTGTGATCATCCTTCAGTTTATTGCTCAACTAGCTGATATACAATGGATATAAACTTGGCTTGTTTCAGGAATTTACTTTCTTATTCAGAATGAATTACGGTAACATTCATAGGGCCACTTAGAAAATATGAAACAAAATCTTACAAATTTAAGAGTCTGATCTTTTTAAGATTTTGGAATAGAATACATAAATGGTTACAGGAAATAACCCAAACATTAATAGAATCCATGCCAGAGCTCCTCCTTCTAGGACTTTTTTAAAAAGAATAGAGTAAAAGCATTAAATACTTGGTAGTACATATAACTACTACACCTAGAATAACATTTGTGCAACACTGGAAAAATTCAGAAACTCCTTCAGAGAATACACTAATTAAAAAGATTTATGAATGCGCAGAAATGGATAGATTCACAATATAATCACGGGAACAAAAAGAATCCGAGTATTATGAAGTTTGGGAAAAATAGTACCAGTGGACTGAGAATAGGAAAAAGAAAGGTGATAGTTAATAATGGGATACATCATATAAATATATAAATAGAAAGGTTTAAGTAAACGTGGTAGTAGAAATAATAAATATGTACACACCGTGATTTTGTAGAGATAAAATGGAAATATGCAATTTTGATGTAGTGAAGAGGAAATGGAAATATGTAACAATGCAGAATTATTCAAAGTATCATTGTATTATTGTTTTTAAAGAAAAAGATTGGAAAATGAATAAAATTTAACAAAAAAAGAAGAGTATGATCTTTTAAAATATTTAGCTGGTATGAAAAAGTATATTAATATAGACACCTGGAGAGACATCCTGAGAATAAGGTTTGATAAGCTGACTCCACTTCCCAGAAAATGGGGAAGCATCTGTAATAATCACCTTAGTGCATCATGAACAGTAATGCGAGTAGCTAATTTGGGACTCTGAACCTGATTGTTAATGTAAGAATCTTAATGAGTGGTATCTTTAGATCAATGTTTCTCAACCTTGGCAACTTTAAAATGCATGGACTTCAACTCCCAGAATTCTCCATCTTTAGATTACTTTAGATGATGTTGATCGACATTACATCAAATGATTTTGAAAGAAGAGCTTTTTATACACAACTGAGAATATACCTTGTTCATGATGCCACACAAATTTCATTTCAGAATCCTCTCCCAATAGCAACATTGATTATGAATGTATCTAAATGCATGATAAAGCACAACACAAGAATTATACTGTCTGAACTTTTAAGGTCAGATAAAGAGTTTGGACGAACTTTAAAAGTCTCATGCAATTGTGTAATTTAAGAAAATCCCCGATGTAAATATTTCCCAGCATTTTGATCAGTGAATGATGGTTTAATTGCAACTTCTGGAGATGGCTTTTCTCTTTTAAAATGAAAACCAGACTTCAGAAGATTGGCTCGTCTTACCTACTATGGTTTGTTTGTACAGTACTTCAATAGGGATTTCTGGTGATATTTCATTAAAGAATGATACTTAGAAAAAGCGACTGTCCTGACATTCAAAAGCATGTTCCTAAATGTACCTCACCTACAGGTTTCACAACCCGAAGCCTCACCCTTGTCCAAATTGATTCACTCTTGTAGAACTAATAGGTGAGACTTGTTATAAAATATGCTAGATAAGATTACACAGTGATGGTGTTACTCTGCTTAATTGAAATGTTGCAAGAAATATTGCAAATGCTTGTGTGGTATTCTGTTTCACTAATCTGAATTTTGGAAAGTGATGCCATGGAATGAATGTGCATAGGATGTACACCGCTGTACATCAGATAAGCATTGGCTCAGGCAAATAAGCACAGAACGATCTTTTCCTTGCAATTAAGCTCAAGGAAAATTGTAATAATAACAACAACAGAGTTGGAAGGGACCTTGGAGGTCTTCCAGTCCAACCCCTGCTTAGGCAGGAAAACCTACTCCATTTCAGACAAATGGTTATCCAACATCTTCTTTAAAACTTCCAGCGTTGGGGCATTCACAACTTCTGGAGGCAAGTTGTTCCAGTGATTAATTGTTCTAACTGTCCTTAGTTCTAAGTTGCTTCTCTCCTTGTTTAATTTCCACCCATTGCTTCTTGTTCTACCCTCAGTTGCTTTGGAGAATAGTTTCACTCCCTCTTCTTTGTGGCAACCTCTGAGATATTGGAACACTGTTCTCATGTCTCCTCTAGTCCTTCTTTTCATTAAACTACACATACCGAGTTCCTGCAATCGTTCTTCATATGTTTTAACCTCCTGTCCCCTTTGTTGCTCTTCTCTGCACTCTTTCTAGAGTCTCAACATCGTGGCGACTAAACCTGGATGCAGTATTCCAAGTGTGGCCTTACCAAGGCCTTATAAAGTGGTATTAACACGTCATGTGATCTTGATTCTTTCCTTCTGTTAATGCAGCCTAGAACTGTGTTGGCTTTTTTGGCAGCTGCTGAACACTGTTGGCTCATATTTAAAAGGTTATCCACTAGGATTCCAAGATTCCATACTCCGAAAAATATAGTAATCATTTAGCAACTGTTCAGAATTACAACAGTACTGAAAAACGTGACTTATGAATGGTCCTCACACTTACAACCATTATGCAATCCCCTCAGTCACAAGGATACTTGGCAACCAGCATGTATTTATTATTACCATTGTAATGTCCCGGGACTGTGTCCTCACTATTTGTGACTTTCCCAGCCAGCTGCTGACAAGCAAAGTCAATGAGGGAAAACCAGATTCACTTAATGACCATGTGATTCACTTACAGCTGTAGTGATTCTCTTAACAGCTATGCAGCGGTAGGCTACAAGCTGGGACACTAAATTGCGCTCGCTGCCACGGCTCATAAGTTCTTGCGGGGCCAGCACAATTTTGCTGCTGCACATGTGGAGGTAGCAAAATCACACATGGAGTTGCAGGTGTGCCCGTGTTTCGGCAAGGTTTTACCCACGGTTCCGTGCACAATTTTGCTACTCCGCAAGAACTTACGAGCCCCAGCGGTGAGCACAATTTCGGCTCATAGCTCACCTCTGCAGCTATGGCAATTGGATGGATCTCAGTTAACAACCCACTTGCGCAGTAACAAAACGTCTGGTAAAAAAAGGTGGATCATAAGTGGAGAACTACACATTTGCTTTAAAAATAAAGATAAAAGTCTGCCATAAAGATGATTTAAAAAAAAAAAAAGGATTCCAAGTATGTTTTATAATGTAACAATAAGAACTCGCACTCAGTTCTGAGAGAAGAAATGAGACACTTATTTTAAGGGAGATTTATACAGAGTTCGACACAATTGTGGGGGAAAATATATTGATAAATATACCGTGATTCCCTGAAAATAAGACCCTATCTTATTTTTATTTTATGAACTAAGCTCTTGGCCTTATTGCCATGCATTCAATTGGACTTATTATCAGGGGGTGTCTTATTTGGGGGGAAACAGGGTAGTTTTCTCTTAAAACCTCTGCAAAACCTTCAAACTGTGGTGGCAATGTCGAATTTCCTTACAATAGCTTTACCTCCACAGTAAGAAGTTGATGGGTCTTCCTACATCTGAAGGGTAACAAGCCAGACGACTTCTGGACAGGTATCCATAGTTCCTTTTCTTATAATTGTCCTGATTCTGGTTCTAGTAGATTTACCTTCCACAAACAGAGACAATACCTTTATTACTTGGCTGGCGATATTAACATGAACTAAATGGTTGATATAAACTCGCTTGTGATTATCAGAACAATTACTTCCTATAAGTATAGTTTTTTAATATATATTCCTATTATTAGTAGTTAGAAACTTATTAATTTCATTGGTGATAAACTATGGAATGGTTTTGACATCTCGTACTAGAGTTCATTGCAGACGTTGAGAACTAGAAGTGGTGAAACACCCTTCTCTATTTACTAAGTTCGGAGTTCTCTGTATCAAAGTGTCAAGAATACCTGTCCAAGTATTTTCATATGACTGAAAAGTAAGCATGTGAACTGTAAAGTGGAGAAAAATATATACCTTTAAAATAAATATATTTAACTATATTTAAAACTCATTTGAAAAGAACATTAACTTGTAAACTGTTGTAAACATGTGTATAATTACATCATACGCAATTAGTAATAATAATAATAATAATAATAATAATAATAATAATAATTTTTTAATTATTTTTAATTATTATTATTATTATTACTAATTCCTGTCGTCTGGCGGGACCCAGGGGAAGAGCCTTCTCTGTGGCAGCCCTGACTCTCTGGAACCAACTCCCCCCAGATATCAGAGTTGCCCCCACCCTCCTTGCCTTTCGCAAGCTCATCACCTCGAGGTTCGACTACTGTAATGCTCTCTACATGGGGCTACCTTTGAAAAGTGTTCGGAAACTTCAGATCGTGCAGAATGCAGCTGCGAGAGCAGTCATGGGCTTACCCAGGTATGCCCATGTTTCACCATCACTCCGCAGTCTGCATTGGCTGCCGATCAGTTTCCGGTCACAATTCAAAGTGTTGGTTATGACCTTTAAAGCCCTTCATGGCACTGGACCAGAATATCTCCGAGACCGCCTTCTGCCGCACGAATCCCAGCGACCGATTAGGTCCCACAGAGTGGGCCTCCTCCGGGTCCCGTCAACTAAACAATGCCGGTTGGCGGGCCCCAGGGGGAGAGCCTTCTCTGTGGCGGCACCGACTCTCTGGAACCAACTCCCCCCGGAGATCAGAACTGCCCCTACTCTTCCTACCTTCCGTAAACTCCTCAAAACCCACCTTTGCCGTCAGGCATGGGGAAACTAAACATCTTCCCCTGGGCACGTTGAATTTATATATGGTATGCTTGTGTGTGTGTATGTTAGTATAGGGGTTTTCCTTAAATTCATAATATTTTAATTAATTGGATTATGTATTGGATTGTCTTTTCACTTGTTGTGAGCCGCCCCGAGTTTTCGGAGAGGGGCGGCATACAAATCCAAATAATAAATAAATAAATAAATAAAGCTCCTTAAAACCCACTTCTGTCGTCAGGCATGGGGGAATTGAAATTTTCCCTTCCCCCCTAGACTTATAGAATTTATACATGGTATGCTTGTATGTATGATTGGTTCTTTAAATTGGGGTTTTTTAGATTATTTTTAATATTAGATTTGTTTACATTGTCTGTTTTATTGTTGTTAGCCGCCCCGAGTGTTCAGAGAGGGGCGGCATACAAATCTAATAAATAAACAAACAAACAAACAAACAAACAAACAAATAAATAAATAAATATTCACAAAGTATTTGTGAACATTTGCCCAGATGTTTAAATATTAAAGTGAAACTTTTTTTAAAAAGACCAGGACAACATAGAGCCCATCAAAATGTATAAAGAAATTAATTCTGCTTTAGACCATAAAAGGGCAAAAAGAAATATGCAGTCATAGCTTCTTATATAAGGAATTTGGATTGTGTTAGAGCTACAATTGAAAAATCCATACCATATTTCATAGAAGTTAACTTTTCTGTGGGATAAGATGCAATGGAATGGAACAGAACAGAACGGAATGGAACACAACAGAACAGAATAGAATTCGTTATTGGTCAAGTGTGATTGGATGCACAAAGAATTTGTCTTTGGTGCATATGCTCTCAGTGTACATAAAAGAAAAGATACATTTGTCAAGAATCATGAGGTACAACGCTTAATGATTGTCATAGGGTACAAATAGGCAATCAGGAAACAGTCAATATTAATATAAATCATAAGGATACAAGCAACAAGTTACAGTCAGACATTCATAAGTGGGAGGAGGTGGGTGATAGGAATGATGAGAAAACTAATAGTAATAGTAATGCAGCCTTAGTAAATACTTTGACAGTAGTGATGGAATTATTTGTTTAGCAGAGTTGATGGCATTCGGGGGGAAATGTTCTTGTGTCTGATGGTACAGGAAACAAACGACTGTTTTCAGGCTTTCAGATTAAGCACAGAAGCAGCAACTAATGTGGAAGAGAAATGCGGAGCTCTCTGTGCTAAGACCAGAATAATGATAGAGACAATGCAGCTTTGGATCTATCTGTGTTGATATTGATAGTAGCTCAGACAATGTACATATACGCCCACCAAGGATTATGAGTAAGATCTGGCCAACTCACCACAAAAGCTGGACTCTAGAAAAACAATATGCTAGTCACATAAATCTACACTAGACCAAAAAAGAAAAAGAAAATGTCTGGGTGTAAAAATGCTGAGCAAACATGTGTCCTATAAAATATTTTACCTTAGAGAACAATCAGCTGTTATGATTATGGTCAATATTTGTGTAATAGATCACTCCATTTATTGTTTGCTAAGAGCATGCATAATAAACCAATAATTATACACCGTAAAATCCAATGATCTGTGACTACATCCATATTTACACTACTTTTTCATATTTCTGTTATTTTTATTAAAAGATACTTCCAGTTTAAATGCCAGTGAGATATTTGTTAGATAGATCTACGGAAAGGCTACATCAAGGCTATTGGGTAGGGCGCGATGTCGCAGCCTATATTGGGGCATTGGACGTCAGAAGGTGAGGGGGACTAAGCCGGGACTCTCCCCACAAGTCGTGTGGTACTCAGTCCACTTTCACAATGCTCCACTGTCTGGCTGCACTGCAAACTGTACCTGGTCTATCCCTGTTAGAACGATCAACTAGGCTAGGGGTCTCCAATTTTGGAAATTTTAAGCCGGGTGGACTTCAATTCTCAGAATTCCCCAGGCTGGGGAATTCTGGGAGTTGAAGTCCTTCAATGCTTCAAATTGCCAATGTTGGAGACCCCTGAACTAGGCAGTCTCTCACCTCCTGTAAGCCCACCATCCCCTGACAACGGAAGAGGTTAAGGAACAGCCAATGACAACTTAGTGGTAGTTTCAGCAACTGCTTTCAGCTTTGGCAACTGTTGCTAAATAAACAGAGGACTCTAGGATTTCCTTAGAGCTTCCTCCAGTGGTGGGATGGAAAATACCTTGCTTACTTTTAGTTCTGTAAGGATAAGTCCTTACCTTGCTCCATTGATCTAATTTTCAGACCACAGTGGTGGCCTTTTAATTTCATGTTTATTTGATCTGATCTTTTCAGTCTTCTTTTTACTATATGGCAAAACTTCTGGACCTTCAGTGATGATTTTTATTTATTTTATTATTTTATTTTATTTTATTTTATTTTTTGTTTGTTTATTTGTTTGTTTATTTATTCAAGCATATATATGATTACAGACAAAGTATAAAAATGATTGTGAATACATAGGATGTGTAAGTATGGTTATGAGTACATGAGATTGTTATGAATTCACAGGGACATTAGGACAGGGATGGTATGCACGTCCCTTACAGACTTCTTAGGAATAGGTGAGGTCAACAATAGACAGTCTAAGGTTAAGGTTTGGGGAAGAAAATACAGAGTCAGGTAAAGTATTCCAGGCATTGAATCACTCTGTTGCTGAAGTTGTATTTTTTGCAATCAAGTTTGGAGCAGTTTACATTAGGTTTGTATCTATTGTGTGCTCTTATTGTTGCGGTAGAAGCTGAAGTAGTCACTGACAGGTAGGACATTGAAGCAGACACTTTTGTGCGCTACACTAAAGTCAGATTGAAGGTGCCATAGTTCTAAATTTTCTAGGCCCAAAATTTTCTAGGCCCCTCAGAGAGGGGCGGGCATACAAATCCAAATGAATGAATGAATGAATGAATGAATGAATGAATGAATGAATGAATGAACGAACGAACAAACAAACAAACAAACAAACAAACAAACAAACAAACAAAACATAAATAAATACATAAATAAATAAACACATACACACACACACACACACACACACACACACATCAAGGGTGGGTTCCTCCCGATTTGGACCGGATATCCTGAACTGGTAGTACCTGCTGGTGACATCACTGAACTGGATTGGCTGGTGCCAGTTTGTGACCACCGCCATCTTTTTTCAGAATATTTTTGCGGATTTGTTTTACTATTTTGAAGGTTTTTTCCTGTTCTGCTGCTTATAAAAGGGCTCTCCCGCCTGCCCCCCATGTTTAAACTGACTTTTTTTCTTGCACTTGAAGCACAGCTGATCACACACACACACACACCCCAACTTGTATATTTGTGGAACACATACCTATCTATCCCTCTCCCCAAATAATGCTAGACCCACAGAGAACTGAGATATCTCCCCCGGGCCTATACAATTTATGTATGGTATGTTTGTATGTATGTTTGCTTAATAATTGTAAATTATTAGATTTGTCATGAACTGTTTTATTGTGTTGTGAGCCGCTCCGAGAGGGGCGGCATACAAATCTAAATAATAATAATAATAATAATAATAATAATAATAATAATAATAATTTACAATTAGCTCAGGGGACAGCCTGCTGTCCTAGAGCACCTATGCATGGGAGACTTGAAGGGTAATTCAAAGTACTGTATTTATTTTGTTTCCAATATGATTGATAAACTATCAGAATATGAATAATGCCTTCTGGTGAAGAGCACTAGATCTCTGATTTCCCAGGCTGTTATCACCCAACCCTTCACAAGGTGAAAGAGAGTGACTGGAAGTCATTTTTCCCACAGGGTGGGTGGGAATAGGAACACTACTGATTAGAAGGGAAAGGTGTCACCAATCACAGCAACTAACTTGTTCTCCATTAAACCCGTGGGAGCACCATTCACCAATGTCATTTCTGAAGTGGTAGGAAGTTCAGATGTTGAGACAGAGCAAATGTTGCTTAGAGTAGAGTAGAGTAGAGTAGAGTGGAGTAGAGTAATGGAATAGAATAATAGAATAATAGAATAATAGAATAATAGAATAATAGAATAATAGAATAATAGAATAATAGAATAATAGAATAATAGAATAATAGAATAATAGAATAATAGAATAATAGAATAATAGAATAATAGAATAATAGAATAATAGAATAATAGAATAATAGAATAATAGAATAATAGAATAATAGAATAATAGAATAATAGAATAATAGAATAATAGAATAATAGAATAATAGAATAATAGAATAATAGAATAATAGAATAATAGAATAATAGAATAATAGAATAATAGAATAATAGAATAATAGAATAATAGAATAATAGAATAATAGAATAATAGAATAATAGAATAATAGAATAATAGAATAATAGAATAATAGAATAATAGAATAATAGAATAATAGAATAATAGAATAATAGAATAATAGAATAATAGAATAATAGAATAATAGAATAATAGAATAATAGAATAATAGAATAATAGAATAATAGAATAATAGAATAATAGAATAATAGAATAATAGAATAATAGAATAATAGAATAATAGAATAGAATAACAGAGTTGGAAGGTACCTTGGATGTCTTCTAGTTCAACCCCCTGCTTAGGCGGGTAACCCTAGACCCCTTCATACACACGGTTATCCAATCTCTTCTTAAAAACTTCCAATTTTGGAGCATTCACAACTTCTGGGAGCATTTACAACTTCTGTAATAATGTACTATTGATGCAGCAACTGAGCTAGAGGATAATCATAGCTGTCTGGATGAGCCCTTAAACTGAATATAAATGGAAACTTGCAGGGTATTATTTTGGCCAGGGAACCAAAGGCAATTGCTAGAAATGACAATCACTGGGAACTTTTTCCACATCTAACTTATAGTGCCTTGCAAGCTGATCAAACCAGCTCTGTTATTGTCAGCATGTTTTTAACTACAGTAACCAAAATATAAATGTTGGAGAATGAAGATGCGGGGCCAATCATTTCTTAATTATTAGGAATAAAACATACTCAATATGTAATGTAAGCTTTTTTACTCTCACGTCATATTTATTTATTTGTTTGTTTGTTTGTTTATTTGATTTTTAATTTTAGATTTCCTGATCATTAATTAAAACAACATGTAGTGAGGGTTGATAAAATAAAACACCTTTTGCATAATGCATAGTTAAATTACGGCATTTGATTTGTTCCATCAGAAATGGAAATGTCTACCAATTTAGAAAGTTTCAAGGAAGAACCCAACAAATTCATAGTGGTAGCACTGTCCATCAGTCTTGATAGCTGTATATCCTCTGCAGGTACTGAAAGGTGCATCTTAAATTAAAATTAAATTAAATTAAGACTCTATGGAACAATAATGGAAAACCGTTATCATTGCCTTCCATTGAGGACCTGTATACTGCACGAGTCAAAAAGAGGGCGGGGAAAATATTTACTGACCCCTCGCATCCTGGACACAAACTGTTTCAACTCCTACCCTCAAAACGTCGCTACAGAGCACTGCACACCAAGACAACTAGACACAAGAACAGGGTTTTTTTTCCGAACGCCATCACTCTACTAAACAAATAATTCCCTCAACACTGTCAGACTTTCTACTAAATCTGCACTTCTATTCTACTAGTTTTTCTCATTATTCCTATCACCCATCTCCTCCCACTTTGGACTGTATGACTGTAACTTGTTGCTCGTATCCTTAAGATTTTTATTAATATTGCTTCTTCATTGCTTATTTGACCCCTATGACAATCATTAAGTGTCGTACCACATGATTCTTGACAAATGTATATTTTATTTTATGTACGCTGAGAGCATATGCACCAAGACAAATTCCTTGTGTGTCCAATCACACTTGGCCAATAAAATTCTATTCTATTCTATTTACTAGTCCATGTATAAGATCTTTGTGAATGCATTGAACTGTCTACCCTACCTCACTGTAAGCTGATCGACTGAGATCCTACAAATTGGTCCGAGAGGCAGGGAGGGAATGGATTTAACAAAATTTTTGAGAGAAAGGATTGACTGTTCTCTCCCCTTTCCCCAGAAAGCACCTTGCCTTAAAACACCCCAGATTCATTTGCAAGTCTTGCTTTATCACTGTTAATTTGTAATTGCAGGTGTGCCAGAGGCCTTTCACCTATAGATAAAACCATGCAATTTCTCATGCAAACTATGATTAAAATACTGGATCGCTTTCATTCTCCAAACATGTTCAGTGTGTACTTAGTCCATGCACTGATATTTTATAACCACCTATACCAGAAAGAGGGTGTGAAAGATAGGATAGGAAATACAATGTTACACAATGATAAGCAATTTATATAATAAAAGCTGATTCATAACTGACTAATAATCTTATTTGAACACAGAGAGAATTTTCCCGAGTTTTGGCACAAATGTTTAGTTTCTCTATGCACAGCCTGGTCTCAAGTGCCAGCTCCTCAGTATTATTCACATAAAATAAAATGAACCTACATCCAAATGTTGGCTATTTCAATTGTGTTGCACATATAAGAATATCATACTCCTATTATCTTTTCCAGGGAACTCAAGTGGTTTGAAATAATGAGCATCTGCTCCATACTACCATTGATGATGTTACTACTTTGGTAATGAAGGCAAGAACTAGGCTTATAGTGTACCAAAAACAACACAGTTCATCCCTGAGCTACAGATACAGTCGCACCTCTACCTAAGAATGCCTCTACTTACGAACTTTTCTAGATAAGAACCAGGTGTTCAAGATTTTTTTGCCTCTTCTAAAGAACCATTTTCCACATATACAAACCTGAACCTCCGAAACTGTAACCAGAAAATGCAGGGAGAAGCCTCTGTGGGGCCTCTCTAGGAATCTCCTCGGAGGAAACAGGGCAGGAAAAGGTGGGGAGAAGCCTCTGTGGGGCCTCTCTAGGAATTTCCTGGGAAGAAACAGGGCTGGAAATGGCAGGGAGAAGCCTCCATGGGGCCTCTCTAGGAATCTCCTAGGAAGAAACAGGGCCACCACCTTCCCTGTGGTTTCCCCAATTGCTTCTTCTTACAAACTTTTCTACTTAAGAACCTGGTCATGGAATAAATTAAGTTCGTAAGAAGCGGTACCACTGTATTCTCTTTATTTATTTATTTATTTATTTATTATTTATTTATTTTATTTATTTATTTGTCAAACATATATAGGATAGTAGCAGTTTGTATAAACATAACATAAGTAAAAAGCAATGGTAAAAGAGGACAATAGGACAGTAGGACAGGGATGGTAGGCACAATGGTGCGCTTATGCATGCTCTTCTATCAGCATCTACATTTAATACATACAAACCACTTTTCTGCTTATTATGGATATTCCATGTAGCCACATCCCTATTAGAGTATACCATAATGGATATGTAAACAGCCACCTCCTCCAATTCAAAAGCTGAGGCATTTAAATAAGCATTAAGGCGACACTTGGCTGTCACAGTTCTCTCATAGTTTTTATGATTGATGTTTCTCTGCCTCCTTTTGCAAGCAAGATGCCTATACATGAAACAAATTCATTAAAAGTAGGGTGTCTTATGCTACTGCTGTCCTCTTGTGGATTAAAAGAAGAGTCTTTAAAGAAAAGAAATACTATAAATTATTTTCAGTCAAAGAAGCAAAAGAGATCAAAATCAAGCTTTCCGTCTATAAACACTCCATTTAAACTGCAAAGTAGTGCTTTCTATGGCAAATCAAATGAGTTAATGAAAGAGGACACCTGCCTTATATTTAAATCATATCGATATGTTCTTTTGTGATTACCTAACTGACTTTGCCTTATAAATAATAGTGTGTGGTACCTGGAATTGCCTTGTTATAAAATTCCATAGTAATTCAGCAAATGTGAAATCAGAATTTGGGTCTTTTGTGAAGGTAAAAACTCTAGGGTTTTTTTTCTCTTGCAGAAGCTTAATTTACATAACTTTTATAACTGTGTAGCTTTGTGTAGAAGGGTAGAGTACATATCTTTCTTCGTAAACCTATTCTGTTCCATTTCTGCATGAAGTTTCAATTTTTTAATATTTATTTATTTATTTATTATTTATCCATCCTTCCTTCCATCCTTCCATCCTTCCATCCTTCCATCCTTCCATCCTTCCATCCTTCCATCCTTCCATCCTTCCATCCTTCCATCCTTCCATCCTTCCATCCTTCCATCCTTCCATCCTTCCATCCTTCCATCCTTCCATCCTTCCATCCTTCCATCCTTCCATCCTTCCATCCTTCCAACCATTTACTTACTTGTTTGTTTGTTTGCTTGCTTGCTTGCTTATCTATCTATCTATCTATCTATCTATCTATCTATCTATCTATCTATCTAGCTAGCTATCTAGCTAGCTATCTATCTATCTATCTATCTATCTATCTATCTATCTATCTATTGCTTTTAGCTGCCCAAAGTCCACTGAGGAGCCAATCAATATAAATAAACACTGAATAATATTTTATGCATTTGGTAACATTCTTTGAAAATTTGAATAAGCTCTACCTTTTAAACCCGTCACCTTTCAGCAGTACGTAAGAATTAGATTGGTGCAGAGCAGCTCTTAGCAAAGAACGTCACTTCTGAATTATGCATGTGAGTGGCATCCCAAGGAATTCAAGCTAATGACGGAAAGATTAAGAAACAAATAGGACTTCATGAAATTAGTAACACCAGTTGGTGGTGTTCAACCAGTGAAGGTCTACCAAATTTTTTTACTACCACACTGTGGGCGTGGCTTATGCAGGATGCCCTGCATTTTCTTTCAACATCTTTCAGTGCAAATTGGGTGCTCTGGGGTGGAGCTCCATTTTCACTACCCCACTGTATCGCCCCCCCCCCAGTCCGGGCAGTAGCCCACCCCTGTATTCAGATAAAGAGGAAGGCTGTTGAGAGTTGGCTGCTTTCCCTTGCTTTCAGCATTAATTGTGGCAAAGGAGGAATTTATCCTCTGACAGGAGTTTAGCAAACCTTCAATTCTGGATATTTCTTGGATTATTTCATGAAACTGAATTCATCTTAGAGAATAATAGCCTTCCAGGTTCATATTTCCACAGACAATATTTCCCTAACTTTGGTGGTGGGGATGGGTGCTTCATGTCAGTTTTGACTGTTCCTGCAGTTTTCCTGGCAAGATTTCAGAAGTGGTTTGCCAGTCCTACTTCCTAGAGCTGAGAGAAAGGTACCGGCCCAAGGCCACCAAGCTGGTTTGGTGTCCAAAACAGGGGTGGAATGCTACGGAGTTGCGCATACCACTAGCAGCAACCGCCGGTGATTCAGAGAACCAATAATAGTGGCAGCATGAGGCTCCGCCCACCCATCCAGACATTATTATTTTGGGCAGTGCAAGGCTCCACCCACCCACCTGGACATCGCCATTTTCTTTTTCACACCCTCTGCACATGCTCAGAGGGTGAAAAAGTGCATGTGACGGTGGCCTGCAGGCAAGCAAAGCGAGCGCTCACACACAAAATGCAGGTTTCTGAACCAGTAAGGAAGGTAAGTAGATTTCACCACTGACTAGAACTCAGTCACCCAGTTTTTAATCTAATGCCAAACATTCCCAACAATATTTTTAGACAAATGAAAAACAACTGAAAATGAAAGAGACTTTACTACCCCCCCCACCCCCCATGATTGTTCTTCTACATCCCTGCACCATCACAGGTGACCCCAGCCTTTTCTACACACTATGTTTTTCCATGTTTTCCATGACTGTCTTCGGCCTCATACATCCCAGTGGCCGGTCAGGTCCCACAGAGTCGGCCTTCTCCAGGTCCCATCAACCAGACAATGTCGCCTGGCAGGATCTAAGGGAAGAGCCTTCTCTGTGGTGGCCCCGGCCCTTTGGAAATTAGTTCAGACTAAAGAAACAGAAAGCCACACAATCATTTACAATATTTCTTGCAACATTTTGATTAAACAGAGTAACACCATCGCTAAAGCAGTGTGCAATATCTATCTAGCATATTTTATAAAAAGTCTTGTCTATTATTTCTACCATTTGTCTGTACTCTTATTCTGTTCTGTTCTGTTCTGTTCTATTCTATGCACAATAGGGATTTTAAATAGCCTCTATAGAGGGTATTAGTACAGGCCAGGAGTGGGCAGAGCTTCCATTTTCCCTCCATCTTTCATTTGGATTTATTTGACATCATCAATAATCATAAATCATAGCAATGAATGCACTGTATATCTATCTTTGCATCAGTATTCTCTATTCTATCTTATTGTCTTTGTGCACATATAAAATAATATCATGTTACATTTTCCAACATAAAACCTAAAAAGTCCTGTTGTCTATTCTAGGCTTTTTAACATTCCAAATACAGTATATTGGTACTGCCAGAATTGAGGGGATTCTGAACAAGATGTTTTCTTCCAAATAGTATACATAGATGCACGTAAAACTAGCTATTCCACATTACCCTCTTCCTTCCAATTTTCCCCACCTGCACGTGTTTGACCATTGTTAAGAACATTAATTTGCATTCAATTTGCATTTCTATGGAGAGCTTGTAAGAGGTAGGGGAGGAATTTAGAACTTATGAACCAACAGGATCTGTTGGTAGATCTTATATTGGTAATCCACCCTAATGGCATCATTGTGAAGCTATTCAGATTAAAGTTTCTATTGTGATTTATGAGATCATGTGTATTTGAAGTCAATCATAAAATACAACAGGCCAATTACTAATGAATATATATCTGATACACTGTATTTGTGCTGGTGTGTACACATTCATTATTCAAGTTCTTGCCTTTTCACTTTATCTCTGTAGAAAGTTTGAGTAATTTACCAGGCAAGTTTTCCCATAAGTAACTCTCACTTCATCTGTATTCTGCCCTTTATAGATATAGTCCAGAGCATATATTACTACAAAATAGCCCACAATATATTACAATTTAAATAAAAATAAGGAAAATAAAGAAAAAACATATCTCTTTGTTTAGTATGTTCAGGCATTAAGGATTGCAGAAAATGTTTATGCCTCTGTTGAGACCCCCTTTTCTTCTTCTCCTATTTGCATCTGATCCCTCCAATCTTTTCAAATTTTCAGGGGGGAAAAAAGATTTAGGGATCACCCAACAGACAGGACAACATGAAAAAACCTCCCAGTAGTTGAGGGACATATTTGCACAAGATGAGGTTACGTTGCAGTTGGTTCTACTTGAGATCTACAACAGGGGTCACCAACCTTTCGGAACTCGGGGACCACTAAATTCATAATTTTAGAGCCCGCATACCACTAATATGATTTTTTTAAAAGATAATAATATTTAATGCAATGGTATTTTTCATTGGCTAAGAATTCTTTATTGGCCAAGTGTGATTGGACACACAATGAATTTGTCATTGCTGCATATGCTCTCAGTATACATAAAAGAAAAGATACATTTATCAAGAATCATGAGATACAACACTTAATGATTGTCATAGGGTACAAATAAGCAATCAAGAAACAATATTAATATAAATCGTAAGGATACAAGCAACAAGTTACAGTCATACAGTCATAAGTGGGAGGAGATAGGTGAAAGTTTTAGTGAATAGTTTGACAGTGGTGAGGGAATTACAGTGTTCCCTCGATTGTCATGGGTTCAAAGTTCGCGGAAAGTCTATACCACGGTTTTTCAAAAATATTAATTAAAAAATACTTTGCGGGTTTTTCCCCTATACCATGGTTTTTCCCACCCGATGACATCATATGTCATCGCCAAACTTTCGTCTGCCTTTAATAAATATTTTTTTTAATAAACTTTAATTAATAAACATGGTGAGTAATAATCTGAATGGTTGCTAATGGAATGGAAAATTGCAATTTAGGGGTTTAAAGTGTTAAGGGAAGGCTTGTGATACTGTTCATAGCCAAAAATAGTGTATTTACTTCCGCATCTCTACTTCGCGGAAATTCAACTTTCGCGGGCGGTCTCGGAACACATCCCCCGCGAAAATCGAGGGAACACTATTTGTTTAGCAGAGTGATGGTGTTAGAGAAAAAACTGTTTTTGTGTCTAGATCTCTTGGAGTGCTATATATAGAGTCATTTTGAGGGTAGGAGCTGAAACAATTTGTGTCCAGGATGCAAGGAGTCAGTAAATATTTTCACAGCCCTCTTTTTGACTCGTTCAGTATACAGGTCCTCAATGGAAGGCAGGTTGGCAGCAACTGCTTTTTCTGCAGTTCTGATTATCCTCTAAAGTCTGTGTCTTGGGTTGCAGAACTGAACCAGACAATTATAGAGGTGCACATGACAACATAAAAAATGGAAATAATTTTCTTTGGACCACCAACATTTTCTTCCATTTGCTGAGTTTTAATTCAGTGATCACCAAACCAGTGATCCATGGAGCCCCAGTGGTTCATGGACTACTGGTTGGTGATCACTGACCTAAAACTCAGCAACTTGAAGACTTTAGTAACCAAGCAGTTGGTGCATGGAACTCACTATCTGACTCTGTAGTATCATCACCTAACCCCCAAAACTTTACCCTTAGACTATCCACTGTTGACTTCTCCCGATTACTAAGAGGTCAGTAAGGGGCGTGCATAAGGGCACCAACATGTCTTCCGTCTCCTGTCCTAATGTTTCTCTCTTACTAGTATCATGTATATAAACATTGTTATATTTTTATATACCGCCAATACGTATTTGATGAAAGGAAGGAAGGAAGGAAGGAAGGAAGAAGGGAAGGGAAGGGAAGGGAAGGGAGAAGAAAGACACATAGACTTCAAATCCCAGAATTCCACCCAGAGTCTCCACACACCCCACATACCACCAGCATCTTAAAGTTGCCAAGGCTGAGAAACACTGCTTTAAATTGCATTTGAATATAGCAAGAAGAGGCATATCATTTTCTGTTCAGCTATTTTCATTGGAGTATTTAGTGCAATATTTCCTGCTTTCTCTATTCCTAAGACCAGCATGGGACTTCCCTTCCTTTGTCCTGTGATTAAAGCCATTCTAAAAAGCAGTTATCAGTTCCCAGTTGCTGAAGGTTTTAGCTTCCTCCTCTTCCTTCAGCCTTTCTATGATCAAACAGTTGCCTTCCTTATACTACAGCACCAACACATAGATTTTCTAAGCTATATCATAAATGGGAAAGCCCTTCATGGCACTGGACCAGATTATCTCCGGGACCGCCTTCTGCCGCACGAATCCCAGCGACCAGTTAGGTCCCACAGAGTGGGTCTTCTCCGGGTCCCATGAACTAAACAATGTCGTTTGGCGGGCCCCAGGGGAAGAGCCTTCTCTGTGGCAGCCCCAACCCTCTGGAATCAGCTCCCCCCAGAGATTAGAATTACCCCCACCCTCCTCACCTTTCGTAAGCTCCTTAAAACCCACCTCTGCCATCAGGCATGGGGGAACTGAGATTTTCCTTTACAATTTACGCATGGTATGTTTGTGTGTATGTTTGGTTTTATAATATGGGTTTTTAGTTGTTTTCGTATTGGATTGTTACATGCTGTTTTTATCATTGTTGTTAGCCGCCCCAAGTCTACGGAGAGGGGCGGCATACAAATCCAATAAATAATAATAATATGTTCAGTTTCCAGACACTAACAAACAATTGTCAACCATTTTGAAAGCGAGAAAAATAAATGCTTGTGTTATGAATGAACCTCCTGATTCTGAGCTAATTATATAGTTGTAATATGATCAGCTTAACATAGTGAACTCCAATATGATGCTGGGATTTTTAGATAATATTTTTAATAGATGGCTCTGTCCAGTCTCCAGCACTGCTGGAATTGTGTCATCCCCTTTATTTATTCATGTCAGAAATTTGGAATTTGTGTGTTATTGACATTCAAGACTGAATTGACTCCCATATGATGAATGTTTTTAAAATTATATTGGAATTTTTAAGTTCTCTTGGTCACATTAATTTGATTTTTTGAGATGCATACTGCTTTGTACTTTATGATATGTTGTGAGTCACCCCGAGTCCTCGGAGAGGGGTGGCATACAAATCCAATAAATGAAGGAATGAAGGAATGAAGGAAGGAATGAAGGAATGAAGAAATATGCTTTTATTGATCAGATCAAGACATTCATGACTACTTGAATGTTGAGTGTATTAAACAACTAGTATAACAATGAACGGGACATTGGCAAGCTATTGGGAAACAAATTAGGAAAGAATCTTTTACTGTTTTTATTTAGGATACTCATGATTCCTAAATCTGTGAATCCTAAAAAACACCAAAGCTTTTTATTGTGGCCTTAAGACATTTGTGACCACTTCAGTTTTCTCTGAACTTGTGCAATACACAAAGCAATGATATATCACAATATGTCATACTCATTTGTTCACTTTAAGGAACTCACATTTGCTGAGTCATGTTTAAGGCCACAATCTGCCAATCACAGCAATGTTGCTTTGAGATGCACTTCACAGAGGCAGCTCAACCTTTTCTATGATTCCTGGCAAAGCATACAGGTCAGTATGTAAACGTGGATTAACTTTAACTTTAAAATCAGCTCAGATTCTGATCATACCATTCTTCTTAATTACAGTAGCCTCAATTATAAGCCATAGGACCCAATACATTTTTTAAAGAATTCCTTCAGTTTCTTTCCTCAGAAAATTTCTATTTTCTTAATAGGTCAATAGGAAATGGTCATGTTTTACAAAACCATTTTACACAATGGGCTTGAACATACAGTATATACAGTGGTACCTCTACCTAAGAATGCCTATACTTTCGCACTTTTCTAGATAAGAACTGGGTGTTCAAGATTTTTTTGCCCCTTCTCAAGAACCATTTTCCACTTACAAATCCGAGCCTCCAAAACTGTAACCGGAAAAGGTGGGGAGAAGCCTCTGTGGGGCCTCTCTAGGAATCTCCTGGGAGGAAAGAGGACTGGAAAAGGTGGGGAGAAGCCTCTATGAAGCATCTCTAGGAATCTCCTGGGAGGAAACAGGGCCTCCACCCTCCCTGTGGTTTCCCCAATCGCACGCATTATTTGCTTTTACATTGATTCCTATGCCATCTTTTAATATAGTGTATATATTTTTTCAGCTTATTCTTGGTGGTCTTTTTTGTTAGAAGTATAGAACACAGGCTATTAAAGCAAGATCAATGCAGCGGCAGCTTCCTCAGCCAACTACAGTCACCTGCTTATACAATATATAAATCCAAAATAACTTGTTACTCTATATTACTGCTAAATGTCACTAAGAGGAGAATAAATTTTGCCCCAGTGTAATTTTAAAATTGTATTTATGATTATATTTGTTTAGTATTTCTAAATTAATTAATAGATTATTTATCGGTTGATGATGCAAAAAATCATAATTTGTACTTTAATATAGTGCTTTCATGTGGTGCAAACAGAACTGATGAAGACTGGCTTTAAGATTTTAAAAAGTAAAATATTCGGGTATCAGTATGACAAATATGAATTGTATGTCATTTCAAAATAACTATGTTATGATATGTAATGAGATTAGAAATGATAGGCTAAGGTATGATAAACTACAATTGTTATTGTTGGAGATAATTTCTGTGATAGAGATGAATGGTCTGATTGGAATGATGGTTTGACAACCAATGTAAACAATAACAAAAAGATGTATCTAAGTTATTTGTACACTGTTTGTTTGTATAGCCACAAGTGTATTTGTACACTGTTTGTTTGTATAGCCACAAGTGTATTTGAGGGACTGCCACACAGAGAAAGGGGTCAGACTGTTTACCAAGACACCAGAAGGCCAGACAAGGAATAATGACCAAGGAGAGATTTAAACTGGAAATAATGAGAAACTTTCTGAAAGTGAGAGCGATCAACCAGTGGAATAGTTTGCCTGCAAAGCTCCAACACTTGAGTCTTTCAAGAGGAGCTTTGTCTGAAATGGTATAGGGCAGGTGTTAAATATGCATTGAAGCAATGTAAATAAGTTGAATGTGGATT
The DNA here is from genome assembly GCF_031021105.1 of Erythrolamprus reginae. Classification (NCBI taxonomy): domain Eukaryota; kingdom Metazoa; phylum Chordata; class Lepidosauria; order Squamata; family Dipsadidae; genus Erythrolamprus; species Erythrolamprus reginae. The sequence goes on from NC_091952.1 coordinate 172,267,191, forward strand.
GAGCATTCTGATTGGTTGAAACAATGACAGTTGAGTTTAGGCGGGAAAGTAAAAGTATATAAAGAGCGCTCTGACACTGTTTCAGTCAGTCCTGTTCTGAGCTGAAGTCACTTTCCAAAAAGAGCTTTCTCCTGCTGAGACAAATAAAGAATTTCGAACGGGTCCAAAGACGGGCTAAAAGAATGGTGGAAGGTCTTAAGCATAAAACGTATCAGGAAAGACTTCATGAACTCAATCTGTATAGTCTGGAGGACAGAAGGAAAAGGGGGGACATGATCGAAACATTTAAATATGTTAAAGGGTTAAATAAGGTTCAGGAGGGAAGTGTTTTTAATAGGAAAGTGAACACAAGAACAAGGGGACACAATCTGAAGTTAGTTATGGGAAAGATCAAAAGCAACGCGAGAAAATATTATTTCACTGAAAGAGTAGTAGATCCTTGGAACAAACTTCCAGTAGACGTGGTTGGTAAATCCACAGTAACTGAATTTAAATATGCCTGGGATAAACATATATCCATTGTAAGATAAAATACAGGAAATAGTATAAGGGCAGACTAGATGGACCATGAGGTCTTTTTCTGCCGTCAGTCTTCTATGTTTCTATGTTTCTAATTTAAAAGAACCGACTGCCTCAGTCTTCTTCAGCAGTGATGGCAAACCTTTTCTTCCTTGGGTGCCAAAAGAATGTGGGCAAATGCTATCACACAGGCATTAGTGCCCACACCCCTAATTCAATGCCTGGGGAAGGCAAAAACAGCTTCCCCCAACCCCCAGAGGCCCTCTGGATGCTGGAAACAGACTGTTTCCCAATTTCTGGTGGCCCCGGTAGGATCATGTTTTGCCTTCCCCAAGCTCCAAAAGCCTCCCTGGAGCCAGGGGAGGGTAAAAACGCCCTCCCCCATCCCCCTGGAGGCTCTCTGGAAGCCAAAAACACCCTTCTAGAGCCTCTATGCAAGCAAAAAATCAGTTGGCTGGCACACACATGCATGTTGGAGCTGAACTAGGTCAACAGCTCCCATGCCAGCAGATATGGCTCCGTGTGCCACCTGTGGCATCCGTGCCATAGGTTCGCCATCACTGGTGTAGGGACTCCTACTTGAGCAGGGCAGGGGAGGGGGCTGGACTAGATGACCTACAAGGTCCCTTCCAACTCTAGTAGTCTAATCAAATTTATAATTTCTGTGAAGAATATCAGGAACAAGGGGAGGGAAGGAAGAAGGAGTTTATTAGCTCCTCTCTTGCTAGAATGCTAAAGAAACTAATATAAACTGAATAAACAAATTCTCACAGCCAACCCACACTCAGTAAAAGACCTTGGAATACTAATATCAAATGGCCTAAGTGCTAAAGGCCACTGCAACAATATCGCCAAAAAGGCTTCTAGAGTTGTTAAACCTGATCCTACATAGCTTCTGCTCCGGCAATCTCACACTACTCACAAGAGCCTACAAAACTTTTGCCAGACCCATCCTTGAATACAGCTCATCTGTCTGCAACCCATACCACATCTTGGACATCAACACCCTTGAAAACGTCCAAAGATATTTCACCAGAAGAGCTCTTCACTCCTCCACTCGAAACAGAATACCCTACGAAAATAGACTAACAATCCTGGGTCTAGAAAGCTTCAAACTACAGCACCTAAAACACGATTTAAGTATTGCCCACAAGATCATATGCTGCAACGTCCTACCGGTCAATGACTACTTCAGCTTCAACCGCAACAACACAAGAGCACGCAACAGATTCAAACTTAATATTAACCGCTCCAAACTTGACTGTAAAAAATATGACTTTAACAATTGAGTTGTTGAAGCGTGGAACTCATTACCGGACTCAATAGTGTCAACCCCTAACCCCCAACATTTCTCCCTTAGACTATCCACAATTGACCTCTCCAGGTTCCTAAGAGGTCAGTAAGGGGCGTACATAAGTGCACTAGTGTGCCTTTTGTCCCCTGTCCAATTGTCTTTCCTTTATCTCATATCTCATATATATTTTCTTCCTTTCATATATCTTCTCCTCTATTTTTACATATTATCTTTATATATATTACTTCATGTCTTTTCTCTTCCATATGGATTGTGTATTGGACAAATGAATAAACAAAATAAATAAAAAATAAAATAAAATAAAAGACTATTTTATTCCAAAATAAACTAATATAATGTTCACTGATAATGTACTAGGAACTCATGGTGTGCTTTGTTTACAATAGACATTAGTTTCTTTTATATATAATAAAACTATGAAAGATGTGTTGCTATTTAATGCTAACACTTTTTAATTTACATTGGATTTTAATTAAAAATAACTTTTTATTACATTGTCATGTTTTAGTAATAATAACGTAATAAGCGCGTGCACATTTTTCAACAACAGAAAAGGAAACACTGGCCCACCACAATCCCTTTTAACTTCAACATTTGACCTCTGTTTAAGACCTCTTTCTTAGTGAGGCATTATTGAAAGCATGTGAATTCCTCTCTTGCTGCTAAATAAGGCATTTTCCTGTCAAATTCGTGCTACATGTCTGATAACATGAGATAGATAAAAGATACAATGCAAACATTACTAATATTCCCACAGCACAAATCTTTGATTAGAGTTATAGGCTTGGCTATTAACAATAGCAACAGTATTTTTTTTTAATTGAAACTGTTGATCTAAGTGTACAAACTTTACTATGTATACGTGACTGAAACAAGCCTTTGATTCATCACAGTCTTGCATCATAATTAATCCTATATTAGAATGGGTCTGCAATTGTTTTCATTGTGAAGGCTATAAGGGAAACCAGAATGTAAATACTGGTAGATATAGGGGGGGATTTAAGGTGTACTTGCCTCACCAAACTCCACAAAAGGAGTTTGAGAGAAAGTATTGGTAGGTTAGATGCATCTTTGCTTGTTTTCAGGTTATGGGAAGGTTGACAATCTGCACAGGAACCCTGTTTTTCTATGTGTATCTCTGCACTGAAATGTTTGTTTTCTTTTTTAAAAAATTTATATTAATATTTTTAATTGATTTTTATAATGTAAAACACACACACAACATATAACATATAACACGTGCTCAGTGATCCCACTACCAGACAATCGATCATACTCCTCCACCAGTTGGGGGTATTTCTTGTATAAATCATTTAAACCCAAGAGTGAAATATTTCTTTACATATTATAGAATAGAATAGAATAAAATAGAATTTTATTGGCCAAGTGTGATTGGACACACAAGGAATTTGTCTTGGTACATATGCTCTCAGCGTACATAAAATAAAATATACATTTGTCAAGAATCATGTGGTACGACACTTAATGATTTTCATAGGGGTCAAATAAGCAATGAAGAAGCAATATTAATAAAAATCTTAGGATATAAGCAACACGTTACAGTCATACAGTCAACATGGGAGGAAATGGGTGATAGGAATTATGAGAAAAACTAGTAGAATAGAAGTGCAGATTTAGTAGAAAGTCTGACAGTGTTGAGGGAATTATTTGTTTAGTAGAGTGATGGCATTCAGAAAAAAACTGTTCTTGTGTCTAGTTGTCTTAGTGTGCAGTGCTCTGTAGCGACGTTTTGAGGGTAGGTGATTCCAACTTGTTTCTTATAGCTTGGTCTCGGATACTACTCGCCATATATCATCTTACTTTGTCCCATCGTCCCATCAGCTGTTGCAAATCAGTTTCATTAATCGAATTCATCCTTTTATCCATAATCTCGAATTGAATGTGGTCTACCATATACCTATACCAATTTTGTATTGTCCATTTTGTCGCGTCTTTCCACCCCAAGACTATTACCGCCTGAGCGCTTTCTATCGCTGCTTGTTTTATTTCTCTGTATTGTCCCATCTCACTACTTTTTACTAATACTGCCATTTCCTTAGTAATCGTCCATCTTATATTTAATATCCTATTAATATCCTCTTGCACTTTTTGCCCAAAATTCTGCACCACTGGGCAGAAATGTTTGTTTTCAAGCACTAACCTGTGATGGAAATTATAAGGATCTCTTCCACATGGTAGTCAATTGTATCACCCATATTTTTTGGAATATAAGACGCACCACAGTATAAGGCACACTTTAGTTCTGGGGGAGGAAAATATGGAAAAAAATAATCTGCTTACTAACTATACATCTGGCTAGTCTTTAATTTGGTCAGCTTCAGCACATTAGCTTGCTGGTTTTGAACCCATGTGCTTAATTTTTATCCCCTGGTTGTGCCGCACGAATCCCAGCGACCAGTTAGGTCCCACAGAGTTGGCCTTCTTCGGGTCCCGTCGACTAAACAATGTCGTCTGGCGGGACCCAGGGGAAGAGCCTTCTCTGTGGCAGCCCCGACCCTCTGGAACCAACTCCCCCCAGATATCAGAGTTGCCCCCACCCTCCTTGCCTTTCGCAAACTCCTTAAAACCCACCTCTGTCGTCAGGCATGGGGGAATTGAAATTTTCCCTTCCCCTCTAGGCTTATAGAATTTATACATGGTATTCTTGTATGTATGATTGGTTCTTTAAATTGGGGTTTTTAAGATTATTTTTAATATTAGATTTGTTTACATTGTCTTTTTTATTTTTGTTAGCCACCCCGAGTCTTCGGAGAGGGGCGGCATACAAATCTAATAAATAAATAAATACATAAATAATAAAGAACAGTTTCTAAAACACTTCAGAGAGAAACAATGAGAAAATCAGGCAAAGGAAAGATCGTTCCACTAGCTTCACATATTAGTACCTCATTAGGGCTGAAAAAAGGCTCAGCTGATTGTCGGAGGCAGCAGCAATGAAAGAAGCATGCACTACTTCATAGTCCTTTACACCCCTCTCTAAGTGGTTTATTGCCCCAACAATTTGGTTCCTCATTTTACCTCAGAAGGATGGAAGGCTGAGTCAACCTTGAGCCACTCAGAATTGAACTCCCGGAATGAGCAACGAGTCAACTCTGCAGTACTGCATTCTAACCACTGTGCCGCTATGGCTCATCTTCCTCAGCGCTAAAGAAAGCTACCCAACCTTTAGTCGAGCCATAGGGAAGAGTTGCTCCCCCCTACACTTATTATTGAGAAGAATACCATACGAAACTAGACTTACAATCCTTGGTTTAGAAAACTTAGAACTACGTCACCTTAAACACGATCTAAGTAGGGCCCATAAAATCATCTGCTGCAATGTGCTTTCTGTCAATGACTACTTCAGCTTCAACCACAACAACACACGAGCACAGAACAGATACAAACTTAATGTAAACCGCTCCAAACTTGACTGCAGGAAATACGACTTCAGTAACCGAGTAGTTGATGCATGGAACTCACTACCAGACGCTGTAGTATCATCTCCTAACCCCCAAAACTTTACCCTTAGACTATCCACTATTGACCTCTCCCATTTTCTAAGAGGTCTGTAAATACGCCAACATGCCTTCCATCCCCGGTCCTTAATGTTCTTCATTTTTACTTGTTGCATATGTTTGAAGATTATTATTTCTAATACTCTTTTTCAAATTTTTGACTTTTACTAGTATCATGTATCTTAATATTATCATATTTTCACTTGACAAAACAAATAAATAAAGTTAAAAAATTCACCATAGCTTCGTATTTTGTCTTCCACATACAACTTTAATCGCAAGAGCAAGGATTTAGACTGAACATTAGAAAAGAGGCCTTCTCAAAAGATAACAATAGAATAGCTTGTTTTGAAAGTTTAAAACAAAGTATGAGTGCAAGATTTTGAGAAGTGTGCTGGTTTGATACTGTATAAGTATCAGATATATTATGCTTATGGCTATGTATTATTTTCTATTTCTTTTATAGGAGGAGAAGGGAATGGAAGGAGGAGGCTTCAATTTCTGAACACTGTCAACGTTACGGAAGCATGTTGACCCTTCTAGATGTGAAGTTACCATGGAAACATTTCACAAACTCTTGCTTCCCCACCCATCAAGTGAAAGGAAGTAAGAAAATATGTATCAAAGAGCAGAAAGTGAAGTTCTTGCAGTAAGAATTGTGTTTTGTTTGGTTTCTCTCTCTCTCTCTCTTTCTCTCTCTCTTAGAACATGGTATGTCCTAAGAATGGCTTCCTAGTGAGCCATTTCCTGTTCCCATTAAGTTCTTTCTCATGAGAATCATTCTTACGCTCTATTCCCTTCGTACTTCCCAACAGATGGTGGCATTCAACAACACTTTGATGACCACTGAAAGCTGGGCTCCAAAAATCAGCTCAAGTGCTGGAATGTTGAAAAGGTCCCCTCACAAAGAACAGATGATGCTCATTTAAAAATAACAATAATGAAACGATCAATAATGATTTTTTTTAAAGAGTTAATTCCATCTCATTTATTTATTTATTTATTCATTTATTTATTTATTTAGTTGTTTATTTAGTTGGTTGGTTGGTTAGTTAGTTAGTTAGTTAGTTAGTTAGTTAGTTAGTTAGTTAGTTAGTTAGTTAGTTATTAGATTTGTATGCCGCCCCTCTCCATAGACTCGGGGCGGCTCACAGCAATAATAAACAATATATAACAAATCTAATAATTTAAGAGAAACACTAAAAAACCCATTATTAAAAGCAAACATACACACAAACATACCATACATAAACTGTATAGGCCCGGGGGAGATGTTTCAATTCCCCCATGCCTGATGGCAGAGGTGGGTTTTAAGGAGTTTACGAAAGGCAAGGAGTGTGGGCGCAGTTCTAATCTCTGGGGGGAGCTGGTTCCAGAGGGTCGGGGCTGCCACAGAGAAGGCTCTTCCCCTGGGTCCCGCCAAATGGCATGGCTTAGTTGACGGGACCCGGAGAAGGCCAACTCTGTGGGACCTAACTGGTCACTGGGATTCGTGAGGCAGAAGACGGTCCCGGAGATATTCTGGCCCGATGCCATGAAGGGCTTTATAGGTCATAACCAACACTTTGAATTGTGATGGGAAACTGATCGGCAACCAATGCAGACTGCGGAGTGTTGGTGTAACATGGGAGTACCTAGGGAAGCCCATGATTGCTCTCTATAGGACTTCTCTTCTCCTGGAAATTCCCGGGATTGATGCCGAAGTTAGCCATAACACGGACTGCAGCCTTGAACCTGTCAGCTCAAGAAATCCCAGGAAATCTGTATGATTATTTATAAATCAATATACAGGTAGCCCTTGATTTTTCTTAGCAAAGAATTTTTTATTTTTTCACTCCAACCACCTATACAAAATGACATACCAGCAATCCAAAATTAAATTACAATAATTCATCTTTTCAAATTCGGTATTCATAATCCATCAAATGCTGCCTCCTTTTACATTTGACATCTCAAAATATATAATTACTCAAATTTCTTATATGCATTTTAAAAACTATTAACTAATACATTTTTTAGGCTGTTTTCTTTCTAATCACATCTAATACATATAAGCAGAGGTGCTTCAGTCTTCTCCATATATCCTTAATGTCAGTTTCATGTAAATTTCTTAACCCTAATTTCATACTAGATGCCCTTGGGTAGCCCTTGATTTATAACCACAATTTGAGCCCAAAATTTCTGTTGCTAAGTGAGACATTTGTTAAATGAATTTTGCCCCATTTTTTTGTTGCCTCGGTTGTTTAAGTGAATCACTGCTGTTATTAAGTTACTTTCCTGGCAGGGATGGGTTCCTTCCAGTTTGGACCCATTCACCTGAACTGGTAGTGACCCACTGATGACATCATAATGACATCACCGAATCGGATCAGGTCTGTGGGCGGCTCCATCTTCTTTAAAAAAAATATTTCTTCTGAGCATGCCCAGAAGCCGAGTATCAGGCCGAAGCCTTCATGTGGAGTTAGAGAGTATGGTCTAACACAATACAAAGGGGGATGGGAAGGGTAGTGAGTAGTCAGAGGGGAAAGTTACTAGACACAACCAAAGATCCCTTTCTCCAAGCCAAGGTCACCATTTGTTCTGCTTCAACTGAAGAGAAGAGGAAGTTGATAAGCCCCTGCACACAGACTGGCTCTCATGATAAACTTGTGGGTGTGGGGGATGTAAGATGAACCTTAACCTAGGTGGGATTCTAGGAACTATTCAGAATCGGAATGCCTATGGCATAGCCATCATGGTTCTGTTAATAAATCAAGCTCTGATTGAGAGAATTGGACTGGGACTTGATTTATTTCTCGGGTGCTATTTGGAATGCTGACAGCAAGTTCTGGCACTGTGCATGCAGTCATCATCTCTTTTGGGGGGCTTTGTTTTTTTTAATTATTATTTTTATTTTTCATTGTTACGCATTCACGGACAGTGTGCATGCGCTCCCATAAGGCATGCTCATTTGGCATGGCTGGGAGCAAACCAGCAGCAAGATAAGTTGGAACCCACCCCTGTTTTTATTTTTTTATTATTTTATTATTATAATTTTTATTTTTTATTATTATTTATTATCATCATCATCATCATCATTATCATCATGCTTCTTTATATAATAAAAGGGGCTTGGGTCCTTTTAATGCTTTCTTAGTGGGGAAAAAAGAAAGCTTTAAAAGGACCCTCCAGCTCTTTGGGGGCAAAAGGGAACCTTCCCGATGTGCCCATGGAAATAATTAATAAATAATTATGATGATGATGATGATGATGATGATCATGATGATGATGATGATGATCATGATGATCATGATGATGATGATCATGATCATGATGATCATGATCATGATAATAATAATAATAATAATAATAATAATAATAATAATAATAATAATAATAAAAAATTAAAATTAAAATTAAAATTAAAATTAAAATTAAAATTAAAATTAAAATTAAAATTAAAATTAAAATTAAAATTAAAATTAAAATTAAAATTAAAATTAAAATTAAAATTAAAATTAAAATTAAAATTAAAATTAAAATTAAAATTAAAATTAAAATTAAAATTAAAATTAAAATTAAAATTAAAATTAAAATTAAAATTAAAATTTAAAAATTTAAAAAAAGAGGTTCCACTGAGATTTGGACCCGAGTCGCTGGATTCAAAGTCCAGATTGCTAACTATTACACTATAGAACTGGCAATGCTTTTGCCCTATCTTCCAAGCAAGTAAAGGGAGGTCCTTTCAGCAAAAGGAGCTGGGAAATCCCACGATGGGATTCCGGGGGTGGAGCTTTGACGTCACGGAGTGTTCAGGTTCGGGTTCGTTGTCACGAATGGCACGAAATTCGGTACGAACCTGAATTGTGCGAGTTCAGTTTGCCCAACACTAATGATAACTGATGTGGTCACTATTTTCACTTTGATATGGTCAATTGACTAATCAAATAAAATTGAATTGATACTGGATACCCCACATGGCTTGTCAGAAGGTTACAAAAGGTGATCGCCTGAGGTCAGGACACTGCAACCATCATAAATATGAATCAGCTGCCAAGCATCCAAATCACTTTACCCTGGGAATACAGCAAGGGTTGCAAGTGTGAAAAATGGTCATAACCAGGGGTGAATGCAGTTCCACTGGCGGAAATGAAGCTGTGTGCCCAGCTTCAGCTGACCATCCCACCCTCCCATCGTCCTCCTTCTCCTCTGAAAGCGGCAGGGAGACCAGCACCGGCAGGAGTTGCAGGGGCCCCATTTCCTCCCCCCTCTTTTCTCAACAGCTGATTGGCACCCATTCGCCTAGCTACCCAGCCTGAGGCAGGGGGAGACCCAGGAAGGAGAGTGCAAATTGACACCCCAGCGAGCGGCACTGGTGAAGTTGTAAGTCGAGCACTTAACAGTTCACTTGAACGATGATGATCGTTCAAGCCACTCCCACCTGGTCACAAGGCTGGCAAGCCACTCCTACCCAGTCACATGACCATCAAGCCACACCCACAAAATAAGCCACACCCACAGTATGGCAGTAAAAATTTTGGCTGCCCATTACTGGTCATAACCCAGGAGTGGGTTCCTACCGGGAAAAATTGCGTCTTCTTACAAACTTTTCTACTTAAGAACCTGGTCTCTGAACAAATTAAATTCATAAGTAGAGGTACCACTGTGCCAAATTGTCCTCAAACATCGTACAATGTAAAAGGATTGAGTGATGTTGGATAACTTAATTTAAAGGTGATGGCATAGAATTTCTACTAAATACCACAGTGAAAAACCACATTCAGGTGCAAATGGTACATCTTAGTCTTTCCAACAATTAACAAGAACAGTTCTGGTGATTTTTGTCAAGATTCAGCATGTTTTCGGCAATTTTATCCCATGTTTAATCTGAATTTCCAGAACTATGCTTTTGTCAATAAACCAATACATTCTTTTGACATATTTCTTTGCAATACTTCAGTTCTTTTACAGACATTAATGTTCTGAAATATCTGCCCACCTTTTTTTTTTTTGCAATTTGATTTGGGGTTTCATGTGTATGTTGAAAATAAATTCAAACATTTTCCTCTTGTTTTAAGTTATTATTATAATTATCAGCATCAAAACTAGCAGGGAGGCACGGCTATTATGTCTTGCTGGGATCCCAATTAAAGTCACTTTTTTTTTGTATCTGCTGTTTGGATGAGGACCAACATTCTTGTAAGTGCCATTGTTGGATCCTTTCCCTCCAAGATAAATAGAAATCTCTGAGGAACCAATATGCTTTCTTCTAGATCTCCTCAAAAGACAGACACATAGCAGTTCTTTGCTCTTCTGTAATATCCATAGCAGATAGCTACTGAATAAATAAATTTCTGTGGATATAAATACCGTGTGAGCATATTTGTTCGTTAGAAATGAGCTATGAATAAAACTTTCTCATACATTTATTTAAATATGGTAGGCTGATAACGAGTTCAAATGAAGTTGCTTCAAGATTTGACCTGGTCCATGGCCTGCTAATTTGCTATCATTATGGGGCTACCTTTGAAAAGAGTTTGGAAACTTCAGATCGTGCAGAATGCAGCTGCGAGAGCAATCATGGGCTTCCCTAGGCATGCCCATGTTACACCAACACTCCGCAATCTGCATTGGTTGCCGATCAATTTCCGGTCACAATTCAAAGTGTTGGTTATGACCTTTAAAGCCCTTCATGGCATCGGACCAGAATATCTCCTGGACCGCCTTCTACCTCACGAATCCCAGCGACTGATTAGGTCCCACAGAGTTGGCCTTCTCCGGGTCCCGTCGACTAAACAATGTAATCTGGTGGGTCCCAGGGGAATAGCCTTCTCTGTGGCGGCCCCGACTCTCTGGAACCAGCTCCCCCTGGAGATTAGAACTGCCCCCACCCTCCTTACCTTCCGTAAGCTCCTTAAAACTCACCTCTGCCATCAGGCATGGGGGAATTGAGGCATTTCCCCCTCCCACGGGCCTATACAATTTATGTATGGTATGTCTGTGGGTATGTCTGGTTTAATAATGGGTTTGTGGGGGTTTTTTGGGTTTTTTTAAAATTTTTAAAATTTATTAGATTTGTTGTGAATTGTTTTATATTGTATGTTGTGAGCCGCCCCGAGTCTACGGAGAGGGGCGGCATACAAATCAAACAAACAAACAAACAACCCATCATGACAGTTTGCAACCATATGTTAAAACAGGCTGATATTTGTAGAAAATATTTTTATCTACAAAATACCTCAACCTTTTCCGTTAATATAAGCTGGAAATTAGAAATTGGAACTTTGAGGAACTTCTAGCCTCTGAGTTTTATTTCGTTGGGGATGTTTCCTAGAACCCTGACAGATTAATTCTATGTTCAAAACGTTAGGGGCATATGTTATTTGAAAGCATCTCCTTCGAGAAGCTCTGGCTTTGAGTTTCATTATCTATTTACCAAATTAAATATTTCTCCAAATTCAAAGTTTATGCACATGTCTGTACCAGTATAATGAGGTATATATGTCAAGCCCATTAAGCAAATAAAATCTTAAAATGTATCTTAAAATACTTTCCCCCCTAAAAAAAAAGTCTTTCATCAGTTGATGAAATAAACATGTGTGGGACTATTGTATATATTCACACTCTAAACTTAAATGGCTCTTGTATGATGGATTTACACAAAGACGGATCATAGCTCAAGGAAGTGTATCTGTATTTACACAGGTACTTACATACTTCCTTTGCTTTGGTACGAGTGTCTCCGTATCTTAAAACTGTAGTTTGAAGTTCTGTACATTTTAATTTCTGCTGTTTAACACTTTAACTGCTGAGATAGATGATGCAGACGTGATAGCAGACTTCCAATAATTGAGACACGAAGAAGACAGGATTAACCTGTTCTCCAAAGTAGCTGAAGGCAGGACAAGGCGGCATACAAATCTAATAAATAATAAATTAATAATAATAATGCCATATGGGAGGACATGCAAGACTTTCCATATTTCAGCTCCAGTACACATGCGCGCGCTGGCCAACTGAATTTCAGCCTTCAGAAAGGCCATTTCAACCTCCAGAGGCTTCAGGGAAGCTTCCATGAAGCTCCGGAAGCAAAAAAAAAATCCCCCAACAGACAAACCGGAAGTTTGAAAAAATGCATTTCCGGTTTGCCTGCTTGGGCATTTTTTTCACCTACCATCAGGGCTTCAGAAAGGCCTGTGATCATGCACTGGGGGCAGCGCGGGAGTGGTACACCTGTGGCGGGGAGGGAATGGGTGTGGGCATGTGTATGCATACTAGCACACACACAAGCAAGCAGGACAGGGTGGAACATAGTTCCACCGGCAGAAATGAAGACACGTGCGCAGCTCCAGCTGATTGGCGGCTGTCACTTCCTGGATTACTGGTCTCGGCTCAGCTCTCCTTTTTTCTCCTGCTGCTGCTGCTGCATCTGCACTCCTTGCATTTTTCCTCTCTCCTCCTTCCTGGCCTCGGACGAGCTTCCCTCTCTCCTGCCCGGCTCCCTTCCAGCCTCACGTGGCCACCTCCTGCCTGAGGTGCAAGCAGAAGGCATGTGTGGAAGCGGTGCTGGCAGCACTTATGCTTCTGGCAGCACCCATTTGCCTAGCTACCCAGTCTGAGGTGGGCAGGGACCCAGGAAAGAGAGCATGGGAAACACGAAGCAAATTGTCACCCCAGTGTAAAAATGAGGGCTTAACAGTTCACTTGAACGATGATGATCATTCAAGCCACTCCCACCTGGTCACATGCCTGGCAAGCCACTCCTACCCAGTCACATGACCATTAAGCCACACCCACCAAATAAGCCACACCCACAGTGTGGCAGTAAAAATTTTGGCTGCCCATTACTGCCCTTTTGGCACGTGAACCCAAAAAGTTTCACCATCACTGGTATAAGGTTTCCTGCTTGAGCAGGGGGTTGGACTAGAAGATTTCCAATGTCCCTTCCAATTCTGTTATTCCGGATGAGTTTACCTAGTACTAGAAGAGGATGTATATAGGTCAAGTACATCTTTCCTTCTTTGGACAGAATCAGACTTACCTGTTTGTCTGAAATAGAGCAGAATTTCACAGGAAAAACAACATTAAAATTGTAGATATATGGAAAAAATGAAGGAGGTAACAGGTAGCTCAAGTCCAATCTTGTGCACTCAACAACTAAGCTGCTTTGACTTGATTTGATTTGATTTGATTTGATTTGATTTGATTTGATTTGATTTGATTTGATTTGATTTGATTTGATTTGATTTGATTTGATTTGATTTGATTTGATTTGATTTGATTTGATTTGATTTGATTTGATTTGATTTGATTTGATTTGATTTGATTTGATTTGATTTGAATGCCGCCCCCTCCACAGACTCGGGGTGGCTCACAGCAATAATAAAATTAATGTTCAACAAATCTAATATTTAAAAATATCTAAAAAATCCTTTTTTAAAAAGCAAGACATACACACAAACATACCATACACAAACTATATAGGCCTGGGAGAGATGTCTCAATTTCCCCATGCCTGACGGCAGAGGTGGGTTTTAAGGAATTTACGAAAGGCAGGGAGGGTGGGGGCAATCCTAATCTCTGGGGGGAGCTGGTTCCAGAGGGTCGGGGCCGCCACAGAGAAGGCTCTTCCCCTGGGTCCCACCAGATGACATTGTTTAGTCGATGGGACCCGGAGAAGGCCAACTCTGGGGAACCTAACTGGTCGCTGGGATTCGTGCAGCCCTCTTCTATTCCTGGGCTTGCTTCTCATGGAAACAGTTGCTTTTCTGCTCCATGTACGAATAAAAGAGGAGAGAAGAAATGGGTGGTCCCCCCCCCCCAAAAAAGTCAAGTATCTCTTCTACTTTATGGTCTGTAGCAGACTCCAATTTACATTTTCTGGAGATGATATCCCTCCCTTATCCTTGAGTTACATTCTGGGAACTCTACCCCAGCAGGATCTGTTGGCAGGTGTCCCATCCATTATATCATGATTGTCTTGGCATAAGATCACTGCATGTGATTTGGGTGGCTATATACACTTCTGTATAAATAATAAATAAATCAAATACCATAACCCCGCTTTATTACTATGGAAAGGCTGCTGATTCAGAAATACAATTTTCAGATCTTTTGATGCCGGGAATAGCATCCACTTCTTCTGATCTTTTTTATTTATTTATATATATTTGTCAAACAATTAGAGGATGGTAATTTGTATAAGCATAACATTAGAAAAGTAATGATAAAAAAGTAATGATAAAAGACAATAGGACAGTAGGACAGGAACGGTAGACACAATGGTGCGCTTATGCACGCCCCTTATAGACCTCTTAGAATGGGAGAGAGATCAATTGTAGACAAGGTTAAAGGTTTGGGGGTTCGGAGTAGAAACCACAGAGTCAGGTAGTGCATTCCAGGCATTGATTACTCCATTGCGGAAGTCATATTTTTTGCAGTCTACTTTAGAGAGGTTCTTCCTTCCTTCATATTGCTTATTTTAGGTAATATATTCAGAAACACACCACCATGTATTAATCAGAATTGCTTTTTCCTATTAAAATGTATAAACATAGAAAGAAATAAAAGTAATATATAAAAATATAAAAATAAATATTCTAGTGTTCCAATCATAGCCTAATGAAATTCTGGGACTGAAAATGGTTTTCTTGTTCCTATTAGGCTCATCAAACAACCATCCAATTAAAGAAATGTTTTTTATTTCAAAAGAAAGCCCATTTCAGATCACAAGGGGAAAAAGGAAAAATGCTCTTCTCTCACCCCTTAATTCTTTTCTTTGCTTTTCACTGCTGAAGAACTTGTCCAAACCCACTGGGCAAATGGAGACCAAATCTGGTCTATGTCAATGTCATATATATTTATTTATTGTTCCACTAAGGTCAGATTTCTGTGATTTTTTAAAAAAAAGATGCAAGGAAAAACTGCTTTTCTTTTTCTGTGCTACATTTCCTAATATGTGTTTCTATATACATATTGCACCTGATTTTCCATAATTAATCGTATCACCCACAGTGTTCTGTTTTAATGTAACCAATCTTAGTATGATTCCCACCCCCAATTTTGTGCAAACTTTTCCAGTCAAAAATGACAGATGCTAGCAAGCTTCATGTACGATGCTTGTATGACAAAACCCATATTAGTGAATATCTCTTTTAGCTCTAAAAGAAGCCTCTTGCAAATATGTTAATTCTTAAGCAATGGCACATTGTTCTAAAATTGTGTGCCATTTGAAGACCTTAATTCCAACTTCCTAATTCCTCAAATAACATGAAGCTGTCCCATAGTCAGACAAATACTTAGACTTGTTCACAGTACAATTTTGTCATATTTATATGCTAGCTGAGCTGAGACAGTCTTTTTCCAAGTAATTTTATTAAAGATTATCATTACAAGAGTAAGAACTGAAACAGATTTATACAGAGGAATTGAGAAGGAACATATCTGTTAGTTAAATCGTAACATAGATCCCTCTGAAGTAGGAACCATGACTGCAGATTTATAGGTCAATATTGATTTAACAATTTCAACTTGTTGCTGTTTTTTTCTGGGGTTGAATACTGAACTGTGTTGGGTATGATTAGTACTCGGACAGGGGACCAGGGGTGGGATCCAGGCAGGACGTTCCATCAGTGGAAATTGAGTTACACGCACATCTCCATCGCCACCCACTGTGCACATGAGATTCGGCTTCTGCGCATTTGCAGAAACCAAATCTCACCGCCCCAGCCAGCAGTGACAGCGCCCACCACTAGATAGGGCCAGATAGCGCAGCGCTCATCCAGCAGGTGTGCGGTGCCTCTGTCGCTGCTGCCTCTGGGGCCAACCAGCAGCTGTGCTGCTGGGTCCTGCAAGGCATGGTGGCGGTCAATCCCATCTGGGAGCTGCCAGCCAGCAGGAAGAAATCCTCCAGGATGGGGCATGAGGGCATGTAGCAGGCAGCTGCATCGACCACCTCTCTGAGCTGCTCACCCAGGAGATGCACTCACTACCCCGCCTGCTGTTCTGTCTGGGTGCCCTCAGACTTCAACACCAACTGGAAAAAGCAGCCAGACACGCTGGTAAAAGCAAAAGCACTTTATAGTTTGAAAAATAAACACAGAGAAAAACCTGTTCTTCCCAACAGGCAGGCTATGAGACTTCACAGCAGAGTCCTGACGGCCAGACAATACAGCAGACTTCTTGCTGGCACACCCACCACTGTAGAGAATAAGACCCACACCTTTTCCCCCCAAGGTTTCAGTATTCAAAGTCACAAACCAGAATTCCAAGACGCCAAAGATCACAGCCAGGTCCCAGGACTCCCAAAGATAATACTCCACAAGCCAGGAAGGGTGGGTCTGCCTTTTCAGCCTTTCCAGAGAGCACCACACCCAAACCCAGCTGTTGCCTCTTTAGTGCTGAAAGTACCTGGCTAATTGTCCCCTTCGTTGTGTTGCTCTTCTCTGCCGGAGATCGATGATTGCTTGTGCATTTTCATCTAAGGAATCCAGGCTGCTTGCTGGGGAGAGCTCCCCCTCGGGGGACTCTGGCTGTCCTCCCTCTCCCTCAGCCTGAGATTCCTCCTCCCCGTCTGCCTGAACCTCCTGTTCCTCATCCTCCCCCTCTGAGCAGGAAGCCGGCAGAGGATCAGCCGTTCCCTGAGGGGCCTCAGATGGAATCACAACACCTGCTAGAGCCGCCCCGCTACTGGAAGAGCCCCAGCCATGGCCCATGGCATTAACAGCGGCTGCCCCTCTCTGGACCTTGACCCTGCTTTCCCAGAGTCCTCCTGCTGCTCGTGCCTGGCCGAAGGTGGCCCAGGCTCCAGCAGCACCTCGCTGGTCTCCTCCCTGGACTCTGTCCTGCGGTTCCTTGATGGGTGTGCTCCTACATCAGCCACCTCTGCAAGCTGCTGGGCAGATCAAGCAGGCAAGGCGGCTGCGCTTCTCCTGGCCGAGCAGCTTGGAGAAATGGCCGATGAAGCAGCCCGCCCATCAAGGAGCCACTGGAGTCCAGGGAGGAGACCAGCGAGGCCCTACTGGAGCTACCCCAAAGCCTCACCCACACCTGTGAAAGGAACATTAGGAAGGTACTGTACTCTTAATGAGAACAAAGTGAGATTTCATTGATAAAACTTATTTAAAATGTGCATATTCTTCACAATAGCAGAAACTCACCTGGATTTGTAAAAACTAGCACATGGGATATTCCCAAGAGACTTTAGTAATTTAAGCCATTTTATTTATTTATTTATTTATTTATTTATTTATTTACTTACTTACTTACTTACTTACTTACTTACTTACTTACTTACTTTACTTACTTACTTTACTTGCTTGCTTGCTTGCTTGCTTGCTTGCTTGCTTGCTTGCTTGCTTGCTTGCTTGCTTGCTTGCTTGCTTGCTTGCTTGCTTGCTTGCTTGCTTGCTTAATTAATTAATTAATTAATTAAATTTGTATGCCGCCCCTCTCCGTAGACTCACAGCAGTAATAGAAAAACAATATACAATACACAGCAGTAATAGAAAAACAATATACAATACAAATCTAATAATTAAAACTAAAAACCCATAATTTAAAAAACATACACACAACATACCATACATAAACAATATAGGCCTGGGGAATTTATCTATCTTGTCATCAGATTGTACTTTCTTGCTGTTACAGATCCTTGTAGAATCTATTTCTTTCTCTCTCTCTTTTTAAATCTGCAGGGTTAAAAAAAACCTTTATCTGAAATAACTGTTTATATCATATGGTAGTTTATCATTCTAAACACCTGTGTGGAAACCCGCGGTGATAAAACTGTGTTCTGAATATATCTCACTTTTTGCCATTAGCAAGGTGTGAGCAAGTAAAGGGGTCCCTATCTCCTCGCTTGTATTTGACAAAGATAAGGAATTTATAAGATGGGGTGTGTTCTACTTAGGCCTAGTATGTAAATCCAACCTGAAAAGATAAGCACTTGGAAACTGTAAATTAAATATCAAAACAATGTTACAAAACATTCAGTCATAGGTTTTTATCAGGCTGCAGAGTCATTTCGCTTTCAGCTGCTTTTTCTGAAAACAAAATGTGCTATGGACAACGTGTGTTACGTGACTAGAGGGAAAAGAAGCAATTTGCCTTTACTAGACTTCAAATCTAAAAAGTTTGGACGCAGCAGCTTTAGCACAGAACCTAAACCATGCAACCAACAATGCCATTCCAAGATATTTTTCTGCAGAAAGTAGCTATGGGTTTCGTGGAAATTATTCCCAATCTCTAATGAAAGGGATGGGCTGGTTTTCATTTTTTAAATTTATCATCTGATTCAACACCACTAGAAATAATCACCTCCCTCTGCTAGAACAAGGACAGGACTCAAAGTTTCTCACAGCATGAATAATTGTCCACAGGGTGGCTACTGTATATTTCTGCAGATTTTGAGAAAGGGAAAATTTACATGCTGTTTTTTATCATTGTTGTTAGCCGTCCCGAGTCTATGGAGAGGGGCGGCATACAAATCCAATTTTAAAAAAGAAAAGAAAAGAAAAGAAAACTACAATTTCTAGCCAATCAATGGTCCATCTGAGAAATGGAGATAAATGCTCTAAATTCCACGCTGGTGAGACCACATTTGGAATACTGTGTTCAGTTCTGGAGACCCCACCTACAAAAAGATATTGATAAAATTGAACAGTTCCAAAGACGGGCTACAAAAATGGTGGAAGGTCTTAAGCGTAAAACGTATCAGGAAAGACTTAATGAACTCAATCTGTATAGTCTGGAGGACAGAAGGAAAAGTGGGGACATGGTCGAAACATTTAAATATGTTAAAGGGTTAAATAAGGTCCAGGAGGGAAGTGTTTTTAATAGGAAAGTGAACACAAGAACAAGGGGGCACAATCTGAGGTTAGTTGGGGGAAAGATCAAAAGCAACGTGAGAAAATATTATTTTACTGAAAAAGTAGCAGGTGCTTGGAACAAACATTCAGCAGACGTGGTTGGTAAATCCACAGTAACTGAATTTAAACATGCTGGGATAAACATATATTCATCCTAAGATAAAATACAGGAAATAGTACAAGGGCAGGCTAGATGGACCATGAGGTCTTTTTCTGCCGCCAATCTTCTATGTTTCTATATTTCTATTAGGGCCAAACAATATTAAAAATAGGGCAGAGAAGTTCCCAATAGAAAGGGTTGGTCCAGGGCTTCTTTTTCTGAAAGCAATGAATTTATCAGAGAAAGAAAGCTAAGCCAAATGCTGTTTCTCATCCAGTATTTCAGGCAGCAGACTGAGCTGCTACAAATTCACATCTTAGTTCCACCAAAAGAAACCATTCAGGGTACAGAAAGAACTGACAATAAGAGTCTAATAAATTTTGATGGAATGGCTTCTGAATGTGATAAATCAGGACTAGAGCAGAACTGAACACTCATAACAGAAAGCTCAGCATTTTAGCGCTAAAGAGTTTAATAGCAGCCGGAGAAGACTGGAGTAAGCATTTGCCGCAACGTTTCCTATAAAATTTTGTTCCTAAATCACTGTGTGTCAGGATGCAGTTATTTAGGTGAGTGGACCAGGTAGTGTTATTTTTCAGGAATGACAGAAGAAAACCTTAATTATTAAGCACCACCCAAACATATGTACACATATGTACACACACAAATGCAAATACATATGTGTACATATGTAAACATATGTACACACACAAATGCAAATACACACACACACTTACAAGCACCATTTATGAAGTGAAGCTGAGATAATCAAAGTTTTGAGTGGAAGGACTGGGAATCCTATTATCTTCCAATCAGAGGTGGGTTTCAGCAGGTTCTGACCGGTTCTGGAGAACTAGTAGAGGAAATTTTGAGTAATTTAGAGAACCGGTAAATACCACCTCTGACTGGCCCCACCAGCATCTATTCTCTGTCCCCATGAGTCCCAGCTGATCAAGAGGAAGTGGGGATTTTGCAGTAACCTTCCCTTGGAATGGGGTGGGAAGCCACATCCACCAAACCATGCCATGCCCACCAAGCCAAACTCACAGAACCTGTAGTAAAAATATTTGAATCCCACCATGATATTCAGATAATACTAATACCAGATCTAGATACACCACATAGTCGTAGACTTCGAAGTTCTCTTCTACAGGACTTACTTCAAAGTTCTTTTAAGAAATCTAAATATCTTCATAGCATTATTTTTACCACACACAGAAAAGCACTTTGACTAGTGTGATTTATTGTCTATCTTCCATATTGATAGAGGGAGGTTTCAGTAACATCCATTACACAGAGAGTTCCTGTATTTGGTCAGAGTCCTTTGCTGGAGTACTAATGCATTACTAATTACTGGAGCCCCACCCAAACACAGGTGGCCTCTCTTATCTCCTGTAATATTTCCTCAATTTGTGTCTTCAGTGCATAAGTCTGTGCCTGCGTGGGTCTAACACTTCGTCATCCAAATCAACCGAAGATAATGGTGATTGGCTTCCTGGGCTGTGTGCCAAGCCCCCCTCTTCCAAGTCACCCCCATCTTCTTCATCATCCGAGGAAACGCACTCCCTGACTCTGCCGGCAACAAAACAGGCCTAGGACATGTTGACGTTTCCCCTGCCTCCACCTCCACATTCCCTGGGGCAGGAGCTGGGCCAGAGACAACCACAACAGTAGGTGGCATTGTAAGTGTTCCGTGTCAGCCTCAGGAAGTATCAGATTCTGAAGATGAATTTAGTTTACCCTGATTTTAAAAGGTTATCAGAAAGCAGTGGGGACGAGAGCGTAGGAGACAATGATTAGAAGTTAGCATGGAAAGTGGTTCATCTTCAGATAACGGGGGGGGGGGATAGCTGATAGCCCATGGGTAAATCCTAGGTTCAGGAAGTTCACTAAAAGAAGAGAAGAAATTACTGGGGAAAAGTTTTGAATCTGCAGGTTAGAATTGTGTAATAGGTGAGATGTAATTTTCGGAGATGATCGGAAGAGATGCTTGCTTTCGGACAAATTGCGTAGTGGAAATATGGCCTGAATTCCTAGCTCCGGAAAAGTAAGTTTTTGATAAAACATGACAAACTGTGTTAATTTAGATTACAAAGAACTCTGAACAAAGTCTATAATACCGAGACACCCCTACGCTTGTTGGAGAGATTTATAGCTTTGCATTTTCAGCTCGTTAGCTTGGAATGCGACTTTGCATCGTGAGATTTATTGTGTATGATCTCGCAACTCTGCATGTAACTGTTACCATCTATTCTCCTGCTTGACTTGATGGGACACGTAGATGTAACCAGTAAGAGAGGTCCCTCAATTAACCTGGTCCTATGCTATGTATGGCTTTAAATCTATCTATCTATCTATCTATCTATCTATCTATCTATCTATCTATCTATCTATCTATCTATCCCAGGACAAGCAATGGCTTGGGTTTCTCCACTGCTTTTGTTCATTCTGTGAGAAACTGTGTCATCCTGTTAAGGATATGTTAGGGAAGAGAGCTTCCTGTCTAGCAGTGCTATCATCAGGTTTCAGTCCAAATAAAGCTGAAATCGTCGGTGGGGGAGGCAGGAGTTTTCTAGTAAGGCCCTCTCTACATTTGTTTTGATAGGACTTCAGCTGCCAATCAAAAGGCTGAGCAAGCCACCACTTGATCCAATGTAGACTAAACAGCAAAGGGACTGGCTATGGGAATTCATTTGGAGGGGATTTCCTGTTCTCTTGAAAGGTCAGCCCTAGTAAAAATAAGAGGTAGGGAGGACATTTATTTTTTGCTTAAAACGCGTAAACATCAAAATGAAGTTCTATTGTCCAGAGGCAATACTGAAATCTTTGTATCAAGCCTCTCCAAATCTGTTTATTCCAAAAAGCCATTCTCACCTGTTCAAGTGTTGTGCCATGACCTAATTACTCAATATCTATCTTGTTACCTGGAAGCATAGTTCCCTCTAAGCTGAGCAGTGAGCAATCGCTCACTTAAAAATCATCATCAACTCAGAATTTTCCAAACCTGCCCAGAAGCCGAGAGGGAAAGAGTGAGAGGGAAGGAGAGAGAGAGGAAGAGAGGAAGAGAGAGAAACAGATAGAAAAAAGAGAGGAAGGAAAAGAGAAAGAAAAAGAATGGGAGTAAGGAAGAGAGAAAGAAAATCAAAATCTAGTTTGAAGCTCAACTATTTAAGTGGCATTTTGATATTGATAGAGTTGCCCTATTATGAGCTCACTGTTATAGACACACAGTACAGTATTTTATTTTGAAATTCTCTGAGGAAAAACAGGGTGGGTTTTTTATCTGTTTGTTTGTTTGTTTGTTTGTTTGTTTGTTTGTTTGTTTGTTTGTTTATTTATTTATTATTTCTGTGCCGCCCAGTCCCAAAGGGACTGCCGCTCAGACACTATACTTTTCGGGGGCCCCCCCCCCAAAAAAAATTAGAGGGAACACTGTCTGGAAGTTTAAATCTTCTTAGGCTATGATGCTTTCCTGCCTTCTACGGCTGGTGGGTCAGATGGATTATTCCAGCACTTTCAAAATGTCATATAATTCTGAAGAGCATCCATATTTGTCGGTCCATTGCCAGCCCAAGGGATCTTCCAACTCTATTCTGATTGATTGATTGATATAATTTAGCAATATATGTGGAGCTACAGATTCACCACCCGAGATTTTATATATTGATATATATTTACAGAGAGTCCTAAATCAATTTTATGTAGGTAGTCTTCGATTTACGACCACTCATTCAAAATTATAATGGTGCTAAAACAATAGACTTCCAAGTTATTGAGCTTCTTGTTGGCCTGTTTGCTGCACCACAAGGCAGGGTGTAGGGCAGCCCAAAAAGGCAAAGATGTGAGATAGATAGATGGGTAAGGTAGTTATATTAGATTAGATTAGATTTATTGGATTTATATGCCGCCCCTCTCTACAAACTCGGGGCGGCTCACAACAATAGTAAAAACAATACATAGTAACAAATCCAATGCTCACCAATCCAATTACAATTTTAAGTTAAAAAATTCATAAAACAATCCCAATATATATAAAAAACAGGCACTCAGTCAATCAATAAAACGGCAAAACAACATGGGCAAGGGGGAGATGTTTTAATTCCCCCATGCCTGACAGCAGAGATGGGTTTTAAGGAGTTTACGAAAGGCAGGGAGGGTGGGGGCAATCCTAATCTCAGGGGGGAGCTGGGTCCAGAGGGTCGGAGCCACCACAGAGAAGGCTCTTCCCCTGGGTCCCGCCAGACGACATTGTTTAGTCGACGGGACCCGAAGAAGGCCGACTCTGTGGGACCTAACCGGTCGCTGGGATTCGTGCGGCAGAAGGCGGTCCCGAAGATACAGTGATCCCCCGCTCGTTGCGAGGTTTCCGTTCCAGGACCCCCCGCAACGAGCGGGTTTTCGCGAAGTAGCGCTGCGGAAGTAAAAACACCATCTGCGCATGTGCAGATGATGTTTTTAACTTCCGCAGCGCTAGCGAGGAGCCGAAGATTGGGGGCGGCGGGGCTGTTTTAAAACGTTGCCCCCGACATGGGGGGCTCGCTAGCACCCCCCGAACCCCCAACCCAGGTTTGGGGGGGTGCTAGCGAGCCCCCCATGTCGGCGGGGACCTTTTAAAACACCCGCGCGGCTTTCCAATGAGTCCCGAAGACACGTCTTCGGGACTCATTGGAAAGCTCCGATCGTTTTTAAACAGTTGCGCCGTTCTCCGCTGACTCCTAAAGCGGGGTGCGAAATGACTTGGAGGAATGGGAAGCTGAAACCGGCCGATTTGGACTTCCCATTCCTCCAAGTCACTTCGCCGCTCGTGTCCTGGCTAAACCGGGCAGCAGGAGACAGGCTTTGAGTTTTGGCTGCGGGGCGAGGGAGTTAGGAAAGTCCTACTTCTCCCCCCGCAGCCAAAAACTCAAAGCCTGTCTCCTGCTGCCCGGTTTAGCCAGGACACGAGCGGCGAAATGACTTGGAGGAATGTGAAGCTGAAACCGGCCGGTTTCAGCTTCCCATTCCTCCAAGTCATTTCGCACCCCGCTTTAGGGCGACAGGCGGTGGGCTGGGAGCCGCAGGCGAAAGGAGCTCGGGCATTGTTCTTCGGACCCCGCCCGCTCAGCCCCGCGGCGACCCTTTCCCTCTCCAGGCTGCGGGCGGGGTCCGGAAAACAATGCCCGAGCTCCTTTCGCCTGCGGCTCCCAGCCCACCGCCTGTCGCCCGGTTTAGCCAGGACACGAGCGGCGAAATGACTTGGAGGAATGTGAAGCTGAAACCGGCCGGTTTCAGCTTCCCATTCCTCCAAGTCATTTCGCACCCCGCTTTAGGGCGACAGGCGGTGGGCTGGGAGCCGCAGGCGAAAGGAGCTCAGGCATTGTTCTTTGGACCCCGCCCGCTCAGCCCCGCGGCGGCCCTTTCCCTCTCCAGGCTGCGGGCGGGGTCCGAAGAACAATGCCTGAGCTCCTTTCGCCTGCGGCTCCCAGCCCACCGCCTGTCGCCCTAAAGCGGGGTGCGAAATGACTTGGAGGAATGGGAAGCTGAAACCGGCCGGTTTCAGCTTCACATTCCTCCAAGTCATTTCGCCGCTCGTGTCCTGGCTAAACCGGGCAGCAGGAGACAGGCGGTGGTCCGGGGGGCGCTGTCTCTCGGCGCTTTCGAGCCGAGTCCGGGAGCGAACTCGCTCCCGGACTCGGCTCGAAAGCGCCGAGAGACAGCGTGGACAGGCCCGTTCCTTGGCGCTGTCTCTCGGCGCTTTCGAGCCGAGTCCGGGAGCGAACTCGCTCCCGGACTCGGCTCGAAAGCGCCGAGAGACAGCGTGGACAGGCCCGTTCCTTGGCGCTGTCTCTCGGCGCTTTCGAGCCGAGAGACAGCGTGGACAGGCCCGTTCCTTGGCGCTGTCTCTCGGCGCTTTCGAGCCGAGAGACAGCGTGGACAGGCCCGTTCCTTGGCGCTGTCTCTCGGCGCTTTCGAGCCGAGAGACAGCGTGGACAGGCCCGTTCCTTGGCGCTGTCTCTCGGCGCTTTCGAGCCGAGAGACAGCGTGGACAGGCCCGTTCCTTGGCGCTGTCTCTCGGCGCTTTCGAGCCGAGTCCGGGAGCGAACTCGCTTCAGGACTCAGCTCGAAAGCGGCGAGAATGAACGGCGTGGGTGGGCGAAGGGCGGGCGGCAGCGAGGAGTTTGCGTGGGCGGTGGGGAAACTCCTCGCTGACGCCAGCAAGAGGGGGAAGACCCAGGAAAGCCACCCAGCAGCTGATCTCCCGGTTGCCATCTATGCATGCGTGCCCATAGAAAAAACGCACGCATGCGTAGATGGTATTTTGACTTCCGGGTTGAAAAATCGCGAAGTACCCTGTTCGCAATGGTTGGGGACGCAATAAACGGGGGATCACTGTATTCTGGTCCGGTGCCATGAAGGACTTTATAGGTCATAACCAACACTTTGAATTGTGACCGGAAACTGATCAGCAACCAATGCAGACTGTGGAGTGTTGGAGTAATATGGGCATACTTAGAGGCAGCCTTTTACCTTATTGAGGTTCAGGATTGAGAAGGACCAAACCTGGAATGGGGTGGTATTCAATTAACAATCACAACAGAGAATGTTTGGATTTCAATCATAACATGTTGTAATTATATGACAACTCATTTAATGACCATGACTTATAACAGAAATTCAAATTCCCAATTGTGGTCATAAATTTAGCTAGGTATGAGGAGACAATATTTGAATGTAGAATATACGAATGCAGTTAAGTGCACACACTTGCTTAGAGAAGCATTTACAATTGTATATTTTAAAATAATTAAATGTTATGGTTGATACAAACATTGGACTGATTCCATATTTTGTCATCCCTCGAACAGACCCACTGAAACTAATGTTAGGTGGGAATAATTTAAATCACTTTGACTTCAACTGCTGTAGTTTAAATATGACTGAACATGGAACATGGAAAATTATCAATATAAAACAAGAGTTTCCTGTTCAATGTGCCTATCTAGCTCAAAAACCCATTTTCAGAATGTGGCAAGATTGTCTTGACCTGATAGTTTGCTAAAATAAATACAATTGGAGAATACCGTGCCAGATATTTCAATTTCAGCACTCTACACTATGAAAAATTAAATCCCACAGGTCTCAAGTTGGTATCTCTTGTTTGAATATACAATATGATTGGCCTATAAGCAAATGTTAACTTCTCTGGCTTTGTAATGTAATATAGTTATCAAAGCTGCACTGACTCAGCACTGACTCAGCAATTTGCACTCCTAAACTTAAATATTTGCTTATTGGCAATCTCACAATTGGGTTAAAGATATATGACTGAAAATCAATTATTCTTCTTGTTAGACCTAGTTACGGAAAAATGTGATTAACAAAGACTAGGGGGTAAGAAATTCCGCTGGGCTTTCTGTAATATATTATCCAAGCAGTTGCTTTTTAAAAGCAGGGGGGCGGGAAATTATCTTGTTCTCAGTTAATAAGGAGCTTGACATTCTCTAAATATCACAAGGGCATCCCTATACTTTTGTACGTTCAGTTGTAAAGCTATGAGCAATCCAAGTAGGGAAGTGTAATTTAATTCTGCACAAAATGCTGAAATAGGGTTGTGTTTATTATTCTTTATTTTCTCTATTTCAACGAGAGCTAAAGGTAAAGCACTTTATAACTCCATTTATTTGTTTATTATATTGGGAAATTACACGATAAAATGAGAACA
This sequence comes from Erythrolamprus reginae, assembly GCF_031021105.1. NCBI lineage: Eukaryota > Metazoa > Chordata > Lepidosauria > Squamata > Dipsadidae > Erythrolamprus > Erythrolamprus reginae. Next base: position 172,294,195 of record NC_091952.1, read on the forward strand.
AGTTGCTAGTTCAACAGAATTACTACAGTAGTAATTCCAAGCACAGCGGGTATAAGTGACTGGATCAGGATGTTGCCAGTTGAAAAGCTTTCTCTCTCATTAATCTTTTCCTACTCCCTGCTTCAGTTTTCCATCCATTGCAATATTCAGAGGTCATAATTTTGATACTTGCACGGTTGTTATAATGACTACGTTTAAATAATGCAGTGGAACATCTTGAACGCTTGAATTTGCTAATTATTATGTTGTCAGAATTCACGCTGCATGGCATGAACATAGTTACACAAAGTTACTCAGTTGTTGGCGGATTTAAAGCATCCACTTATGATAACACTCATACATATCCCATGAGGCAGTGAGTTCTGCGTATAATGTATTCATCAATCTCATGTCACCGGGGGAGTATTTAGAAAGGATTGAAGTTCTTCTGGATGGGACTGTATTGTCTTTGTCACTGCTACAGTTTTCTTTCTTTACTTTTCTTTACCTTTCTTGCCACAGTTTGTTAAGCAAATCGCTGCAGTTCTTTAAATTAGTAACATGGTTGTTAAGTGAATCTGGTTTCCCCTGTGACTTTGCTCATGGGAAAGTCACAAAAGAGGATCACAAGATCCTGGGACACTGTAACCACCATAGATATAAGTTAGTTGCCAACTGTCTGAATTTTGACCATGTGACCATGGGGATGCTACAACGGTTGTGTGAAAAATTGTCATAAGTCGCTTCCTTTCAGTGACATAGAAACATAGAAACCGCCTGCTACCGCACGAATCCCAGCGGCCGATAAGGTCCCACAGAGTTGGCCTTCTCCGGGTCCCGTCGACTAAACAATGTCTTTTGGCGGGCCCCAGGGGAAGAGCCTTCTCTGTGGCGGCCCCGGCCCTCTGGAACCAACTCCCCCAGGGATTAGAACTGCCCCCACCCTCCCTGTCTTTCATAAACTACTCAAGACTCACTTATGCCTCCAAGCATGGGGGAAGTTAAGATATTCCTTCCCCCTAGGCCATGCATGGTTATGCATGGTATGTTTGTGTGTATGTTTGGTTTTATAATAAGGGTTTTAGTTGTTTTATTAATTGGATTGTTACATGCTGTTTTTATCATTGTTGTTAGCCACCCCGAGTCTACGGAGAGGGGCGGCATACAAATCCAATAAATAAAATAAATAAAATAGAAACATAGAAGACTGACGGCAGAAAAAGACCTCATGATCCATCTAGTCTGCCCTTACACTATTTTCTGTATTTTATCTTAGGATGGATCTATGTTTATCCCAGGCATGTTTAAATTCAGTTACTGTGGATTTATCAACCACGTCTGCTGGACGTTTGTTCCAAGGATCAGTAAAATAATATTTTCTCATGTTGCTATTGATCTTTCCCCCAACTAACTTCAGATTGTGTCCCCTTGTTCTTGTGTTCACTTTCCTATTAAAAACACTTCCCTCCTGGACCTTATTTAACCCTTTGACATATTTAAATGTTTCGATCATGCTCCCCCTTTTCCTTCTGTCCTCCAGACTATACAGATTGAGTTCATTAAGTCTTTCCTGATATGTTTTATGCTTAAGACCTTCCACATAACTTTCAACAGTCACTAAATGAACTGTTGTAAGTTGAAGACTATTTTGGATGCTCCAGTTCCCTCGCATAGACATTTGTCACACCTCTTCCCCAAGGGCTTGCTAGTGGTTTGACTGAGTACTAGAATGATGTCTCCACATTATCCAAATGCCCACCCCCGTTGCTTGTTGAAGATACAGTAATCATTTCATTCAGTGCTGGACTCATCAAAAAAAAATCCCACATGCTCCTTGACTGCCCAGGAGTCCATTGGCCCATTGTTACTTTTATGTACATATTTTCCACAAAGCAGTAATGCAGATGTACTCAGCCAATCATATTTTTAATAACTTTTTAATGGGGCTTTAATTTTAGATAACATATTAGTTTTAGCTAATGTTCGACTTCTTTTTACCATTTTGTATCTATTCATACTGTATTTTTATCATTGTTGTAAGCCGCCCTAAGTCCTTTGGGATTGGGCAGCATAGAAGTCAAATAAATAAATATGGCGAATCTTTTTTGGCTTGTATGCCGAAAAAGTGTCCCTCCTCCACATGCGCACAACATCACACTGCGTCCCCACTCGTGCGCACAGTCCCCACCACCCGCACTGCCCCCCCTCCACGCATATGCATAGGCCTCACTGAAGCCTCCAGATGCCTGAAGCCTGGGCATGGTGAAAAACAGGCCAACAGGCCGACCAGAAGTTCATTTCCAAACTTCCGTTTGGCCTGTTGGGCCTTTTTTCATCATTCTCCGGGTTCCAGAGGCTTTCCTGAAGCCTAGAGTGAGTGAAAAGGGCCAAAAAGAAGGCTGGGAATCAACTGGCCAGGGCACACATGGAGCTGGAGCTGACATAGGGCAACACCTCGTGTGTCCTATGTCAGCTGACTTAATAAACTCAATCTGTATAGTCTGGAGGACAGAAGGAAAAGGGGGACATGATCGAAACATTTAAATATGTCAAAGGGTTAAATAAGGTTCAGGAGGGAAGTGTTTTTAATAGGAAAGTGAACACAAGAACAAGGGGACACAATCTGAGGTTAGTTAGGGGAAAGATCAAAAGCAACATGAGAAAATATTATTTTACTGAAAGAGTAGTAGATCCTTGGAACAAACTTCCAGCAGACGTGGTTGGTAAATCCACAGTAACTGAATTTAAACATGCCTGGGATAAACATGTATCCATTGTAAGATAAAATACAGGAAATAGTATAAGGGCAGACTAGATGGACCATGAGGCCTTTTTCTGCCGTCAGTTTTCTATGTTTCTATGTGTCCTCAGATATGGCTCCGTGTGCCACTTGTGGCAGGTGTGCCTTAGGTTCACCATCATTGGCATAGGACAGTGATGGCGAACCTTTTTTTCCTCAGGTGCCGAAAGAGTGTGAATGTACACTATCATGCATGGGTGAGTGCCTACACCCATAATTCATACCCGGGGAGTGTTAAAACAGCTTCCCCCACCCCCAGAGGCTTTTTGAAGGTCGGAAACGGCCTGTTTTGCCAATTTCTGGTGGGCCAAGTAGGCCCGTGTTTCACCCTCCCCAGGCTCCAAAGGCTTCCCTGGAGTCAGGGGAGGGTAGAAATGTCCTCCCCCATGCCCCAGGAGCTCCCTGGAAGCCAAAAACAGCCTCCCAGAGCCTCTGTGCAAGCCAAAAATTAACTGACCAGCACACAAATGCACATTGGAGCTCAGCTAGGGCAACGGTTCACGTGCCAGCAAATATGGCTCCGCATGCCACCTGTGGCACCCGTGCCATAGGTTTGCCACCACTGACATAGGACCTCTTGAAAAAAGGTCAGTGAGAATGCAGGGATCACATCTTAGCTAGTTTCTTTTCCTTCAATGTGTCCATTTTTCCAAAACAGGGTATCTAATTAGCTGAACTTGGGGGTGGAGGAGGGCAGGAGAATTTGATGAGCATGGACAATCAGCAATGGCATTTATACACTGCTTCTCTAAGCAGGACATTTACCTCTCTAAGCAGTAAGCATAGTCAGCAGTTTGCCCCTAACTATCTGGCTCCTCGTTTTAGCGACCTTGGAAGGATGGAAAGTGGAGTCAACCTTGAGCCGTCAAGAATTGAACTGCTGGTGGCGGGCAGAATTAGCCTGCTATACTGCATTTTAACCACTGTGTACCACTGTGGCTATATTGGTTACCGTTTTGGTTAGTAAAATACCTCCAATGCACTTTGACCAAGATAACATGACTTATCACAATCTCTCTTGACATTTCCAAATCCACCCCCCTGAGAGCAAACCCTGATGAAACCTGGTGTCAACAGATTGTAGAGTTTGCTGCCTGAATTTGCCTTCCTGCTGAGGAATGCCAGGCTGTTTTACCATTATTAGTTGAACAGATGAGGAAATTTGGCAGCTTTGAACAATATGTTCTGCAGCAGATGGGCATTACAGGGTCCCAGTATGGTTGTTAAAAATTATGTGTCCAAATGACAGAAGGTGTTTTTTTTTTTTAACATTCTCTCTTTGAGCTGCTTTTCCACTACAGGAGAAAATAAATAAGCAATTGATCTGATTTCTAATGTGTTCCAAATGTGGCAAAACCTGAAATACATTTTCCAAATGTACTTTATTCAGTTGCTAGGAGAATATGGGTTTTTTTTTAAAAAAAATCCATGATTTATCCAGGTTCTATGTAGGTCAGTGTTTCCAGACCTTGTATATTTATTTATTATTTATTTATTAAATTTATTAAATTTATTTATTTATTTATTTATTTATTTATTTATTTATTTATTTATTTATTTATTTATTTATTTATTTATTTATTTATTTATTTATTTATTTATTTGATTTGTATGCCGCCCCTCTCCATAGACTCGGGGCGGCTAACAACAGTGGTAAAAACAACATGCGACAATCCAATATTAAAACAGCTAAAAACCCTTATTTTAAAAACCAATCATACAGATTTGTATGCCGCCCCTCTCCATAGACTCGGGGCGGCTCACAACAGTAATAGAAAAAAACAATGTACAATACAAATCTAATAATTAAAACTAAAAACCCATAATTTAAGAAAACATACACACAACATACCATACATAAACATTATAGGCCTGGGGAAGTTATCTCAGTTCCCCCATGCCTGATGGCAGAAGTGGGTTTTAAGGAGCTTACGAAAGGCCAGGAGGTTGGGGGCAGTTCTAATCTCAGGGGGGAGTTGGTTCCAGAGGGTCGGGGCCACCACAGAGAAGGCTCTTCCTCTGGGCCCCGCCAAACGACATTGTTTAGTCAACAGGACCCGGAGAAGGCCAACTCTGTGGCACCTAATCGGTTGCTGGGATTCGTGCGGCAGAAGGCGGTCCTGGAGATATTCTGGTCCGATGCCATGAAGAGCTTTATAGGTCATAACCAACACTTTGAATTGTGACCAGAAATTGATCGGCAACCAATGCAGACTGTGGAGTGTTGGAGTAACATGAGCATACCTTGGTAACTTGAAGATATCTAGACTTCAACTCTCAGAATTTTGGGAGCTGAAATCCAGATATCTTCAGGAGTGGTTAGAGTGCAGTACTTCCAGAAGTTTGGCAGATCGAATCTCAGTAGGTTCAAGGTTGACTCAGCCTTCCATCCTTCCAAGGTCGGTAAAATGAGAACTCAGATTGTTGGGGGCGATATGCTTACTCTTTGTAAACTGCTTAGAGAGGGCTGTATAAAGGGGCGGGCTACCAATTTCAGTCCTACCGGAACGCGCCGGGACCGCATCCCTGTCGCGCACCCGTTCCCGGCGTGTGATTTAGCCTCTGTGCATACGCAGAAGCCAAACCTTGCGCAAAATCCGGGGGATTTCCCTGGAAATTGGAGACAAGAGATGCCAGTCGGGTCTTCTTCACGGTATTAAAAAACAAATTTTCCAAAGGATTTCCCCAAATACACATTATATTCTGAAACTGAATTGCTGAAGGGCGACTATGATGCAAATTAATTGGACACATACCTGTAGCTTCCAAGCAAGGGTTTTTATAGAGAAATGGACCTGATAGAGACCTCTTATTGATGCATGCTTTGTGGCAAATAAACCGTGTTGCTACAATTTGTGTGATGTCTCTGACTTCCTGGTATTCTAAAGCAGTGTTTCCCAACCGTGGCAACTTGAAGATATCTGGACTTCAACTCCCAGAATTCCCCAGCCAGCATTTGAAGTCCAAATGTCTTCAAGTTGCCACGGTTGGGAAACACTGTTCTAAACGAACAAAGCTAGGCTTGGATGTAAATCTACTGTAATTACAATCAACTGCCTTTAGGTTATACAAGTATAATGTACCTGTTCTGGTTTCTGGTAGAAGTTTAGTAATTACAAATAACTCTCATTAAATGCATCATTTCATGAATAAAGCAATTCCATTTATTTCTCTGCTCTCCTGTACTTCAACACATTCCAGACATCAATCGGTCCGTTATCTCTCTCTTAGCCACATTCCTCACATTCCTTTTCCTGCTTCACTTAGACAAGATTTATTTCCTAACTACATAGCTATAAAAAACAGCAGCATTGACTGAATTCAATATAAAATACTTTGGCTTACTTTAGCGTGGCAAAACCCCCCTCCATATTTCTGTTCAGCAGTGTTGAAACTCCACCCTTCTTCTCCACTAGCCCCCTGACGTGCCAAATACCTCACTACAATATTTAACCCATTCCTCTCCTTAATATCTTCTTCCAGACCTTTGCTCTCTACGTTTCTGAATCTTTCTGAATTTAGGGTTAACCCAGCGCACATCTGATTCTCCCTCGCTAGATCCTGAACTCATAGCCCCATCCTGTGGCTGGCCTCCCACCTGTTCTACTACCTGTAACCCCGGGCCCCCACTACTTCATAAACACTATCTGAATCTGAGTACTCAATATCTTCATCATCCTCCAACTGATCAAGAGTATGTACAACAGTACCTACCATTGATTAACATATAGCTGGATTCTGCTTGGAAGTTTACTTTGTTGAGAAACATTAAAACGTTGCTTAATTGCTTCCCATCCAAATTGCTGCCTGGCAACTTAAAGCAGTTTGCCTTCTCAACAAAACAACTTAAAACAACAACAACAACAACAACCCCCCCCCAAAAAAACCCCCAAAAAATACAATTTTCCAAGCAGAGGGTTCCATTTCTTAATTTTTGAGCTCCTAAGTAATAATTTTAACAGGACTTTCTTTCTGATGCTTTTAAAAGAGACTTATATTGTTTCTTCTCCTCCCCTCAAATGGTCTCTCTGTATAAGAATTGACTAGGATATATACAGTCGCTGAGTGGTTTTTTAAAAATATAAAATTAGTCACATATAGAACTAGTAGCAAAAATATAACTTTGGAGCTGAGAAGCAATTAGATTGCTGAGCTATTATAGGAGTAAGCCATCCTAGGATACAACTGCTCCATAGCCTATCAAGCATTCTGAACCAATTCATCTCATTGTGGAAATACTTTCTTTATAAAAACAAGCAGTGACATATTAAAAATCAGCTGGAAAATGCATTTAATTACTTGATTATTTGGATTCTCGGGGAGCTTTGTCCTGAAATATTACAACATTCCTTCTCCAAACAATTCCCATGCCAGAACTCGAAACCAATATTTATTCACCCAAACAAACAAAAATGTGTTATAAAAATAGCAATCAAAATGAGTCTCACAAACCAATTACAACTCTGGAATATGCTTTCCGCCAGTGCTTTCTAGATTTTCCATCATCTCTTGCTAAAGTGATCATTTGTTGAGATGCTGTCAACCTTCTGATTTGACATCTCAATAGATGCTGCTAATTTGTGTTACTTCAATTAAAAACTGGCAGTGAGTTGCTACTGTTGTGTCCAGAGGACAGTTAGGTCTTGTACCCGCCCCATATTCCTTGGGTGGGAAAATACTGCAAGGTGATTGGTTGGCTCAGCCTGGCAGCCCGGGATATATATAGCTGCCAGGCACGGCCATGTTGTTGTTGTCTTGTTTCCATTCTGTGAACCGTTACCTTCTGCTCTAATAAAAAGAACCGTTACTTTCTCTGAGAGTCTGCAGTTTGATTCTTGTACGGATCTAACATCTGGCGACGAGGAAACGTCACCACGAGAGATAGGGTAACCAGGGACTTCCCTCAGCCACTGCTGCTGCCTCGGGTTCCCCTCAGCCACCGTCAACCGCCAGCACACAGCTACCAGTTCGAGTGAACCGATCCGAGCCAGGAGGAACTCACCTCTGGCCCACTGGCCTTGATTTTGACACCCCTGCCCTAATGGTTGCATTGAAATGCTTATGAAGTAGCTAAAGATTTCATGATAAATCTTTATAACATTAAAATATCTGAGAACGGGATTGTTTCAAATCTTAAAAAAAAAAAATCAGGTTCTGTGTAGACCTTTTAAGTGTGCCATGGGCACCATGGTGCTAGAGGCTAGTTCCAGAATAGTGGAACAGTATCTGAGTTTTTAAGATTGCTTTATTTATTTTATTTATTTATTGGATTTGTATGCCGCCCCTCTCCATAGACTTGGGGCGGCTAACAACAGTGGTAAAAACAACATGTGACAATCCAATACTAAGACGGCTAAAAACCCTTATTTTAAAAACCAATCATACACATCAAGCATACCATACATAAATTGTAGACGCCTAGGGGGAAAGGATATCTCAGTTCCGCCATGCCTGATGACAGAGGAGGGTTTTAAGGAGCTTACGAAAGGCAAGAAGGGTGGGGGCGGTCCTAATCTCTGGGGGGAGTTGGTTCCAGAGGGCCGGGGCCACCACAGAGAAGGCTGTTTCCCTGGGTCCCGCCAAATGACATTGTTTAGTTGACGGGACCCGGAGAAGGCCCACTCTGTGGGACCTAACTGGTCGCTGGGATTCGTGCAGCAGACGGCGGTCCCTGAGATAATCTGGTCCGGTGCCATGAAGGGCTTTATAGGTCATAACCAACACTTTGAATTGTGACCGGAAACTGATCAGCAACCAATGCAGACTGCGGAGTGTTGGTGTAACATTTTATATGGGAATGTTCAACAAGTTACTCTCAATTCCAGATGTTCTTGAATGAATCCATACTAGTTTGGTGTTAATTTGCCTTGGGGAACAAAAAGAGTAGGGAATGACAACTTGTGAACCCAGAACTGCATGAGCTGCATGAGGCTTTTTTGGTGGCCTCCTGAAAGTTCATTAATTTCTAAAACCTGATGCATAATTTACTACATTGAAGAATAAAATACCATATATGAACATTCTAGAGAAAGGTACACCAGAGATTAAAAATGAGCAACGTCTTCCCCAACTGCAGTCCCCTGTAAATGAGTCCTATCCTTTTTGTGGCCTTCAATACCTCAAAAATATTCTTGGAGACCCTTCATCCCAAAAGGTTGCCCACTAGATCATGAAATATCTCCCTATCGCCGCATGTTTAAAAGAAATAAATAATTACCAAAATTACCCAAGCAACCTCAGGTCCCCTGTCTATGCCAGAAGCTTGCTAATATAAGATTCCTTACCTGGATTTGTAAAATATAAGCAAGGAACAGGTTCCATTTATCTTGCAGGATGAAGTATTTCATAAAGTGGGTGTCAGGCCGAAGTCTTCATGTGGAGTTAGAGAGTTCAGCCTGACACAACACAAGGGGGGATGGGAGGGGTAGTGAGTCAGAGGGGAAAGTTACTAGACACAACCAAAGATTCCTTTCTCCAAGCCAAGGCCACCGTTTGTTCTGCCTCAACTGAAGAGAAGAGGAAGTTGATAAGCCTCTGCACACGGACTGGCTCTCATGATGAACTTGTGGGTGAACCTTAACCTAGGTGGGATTCTGGGAAGTACTCAGAATCGGAATGGCCAATGGCGTAGCTAACATGGTTCTGTTAATAAATCAAGCTCTGATTGAGAAAATTGGACTGGGACTTGTTTTATTTCTCAGATGCTATTTAGAACGCTGACAGTGGGGTAATTTCTAAGGAGATACATCTCAGGTTCCTACCCTGAGATTCCCATTACAAAAATGGATCTCCCACCCAATCAGGAGGAGTGAACTGTCCATATCTAGATCCAGGGGTGGGCTACTGCCCAGACAGGGGGGAACACAGTGTAGTAGCAAAAATGGAGCTCCACCCCAGGTCACCCAATTTGCACTGAAAAATGTTGAAATAAAATGCAGGGTGTCCTGTATAAGCCACGCCAACAGTACGGTAGTAAAAGTTTTGGTAGCCCTTCACTGTCTACATCCCAACATAAGTTACACATCATTGCTGCCAATATTTTTCCATCCCATGTCTAGGACTGAATTTTCATCAAATGAGGCCCATCTTCTTGGATCCTCTGTGGCTAAATTTACTCCACCTTCTCCAAAATATTTACCCCAAAAGAAAGTTTGGAGATAGAAAGTAATCCAAACTGATTGGATTGAAGGGTTGTTCCTCAGGAGGGGGTATATCACTGTCTCCACCAGGTTCTAACTCCATCTCCATCTTTTTCTTCAACATACTTTCTTCAGCTGCCCAAAGGTTCCCAGAGGAACATGGGTCCAATCCGCAGCATCCACTCTCCAGTTGCTTCATGTTTACAAAGAAGTCTATCCAGTGATGGACTACAAAAATGTTTACTACTACACTGTGGGCGTGGCTTATGCAGGACGGCCTGCATTTTCTTTCAACATCTTTCAGTGCAAATTGGGCGCTCTGGGGTGAAGCTCCATTTTCGCTACCCCATTGTATTCCCCCCCAATCTGGGCAGCAGAACACCCCTGAGTCTATCTAACCATCAAAGATATGGCCTGGATCAGTGTTTCCCAACCTTGGCAACTTGAAGATATCTGGACTTCAACTCCCAGAATTCCCCAGCCAGCATTCGCTGGCTGGGGAATTCTGGGAGTTGAAGTCCAAATATCTTCAAGTTGCCACGGTTGGGAAACACTGGCCTGGATCATCTCACCAGACTCTGCCTACTTAGTTTCTAACTCCAAACAAACACAGGCAATTTTAGTTGTGAAGAATTTCACAAAGGCCTCTTCCACAACCTTTTCCAAAGGATGTAACCCTAAACAAGACCACTAGCCCAACCTCTTCAGACACAATAATTTCAGAGGAATTAGCCTCTGTTGATTATATCTGCTGCTTTACTTGGTTTGTTGTAATTGACCGCCATTTAAATTTGTTTAAAGCCGATGTCTGATTTTATTAGTGTCCTTGATTTTAAACGTTGTGATTAAATACTCTATGCTACCCTAGGAAGACTCAAGTTTTAAAAAACAACAGTAAAGGAAGGAGGTCTCCCTAACCAAGAAGTTGTGGTTGGGGACAACCATATGAAGTTTTTAAAACTGGTAACAAAAAACTGGTGGAGATGTGATAGACAATTATATGCAATTTCCGACCTGATTAGAGAGAAGCCGGTATTCTTACCAAAACACTGGGTCAATGTCTGCCTTAGTATGGAAGTGTTCTATTTTCATGCTGGCTATGATGAAACCATATATGAACATCTTGTTGATTTATCATAAATTAAAATCATTCCTTCCAGATCTGGAATGGCCATATTTCTGAACCATGTGCAAGCCACAAGATAATGAATAACATTTGTACGTGTATATATATATGCATATACAGACCTTACTTTGTCTGTTGTATTCTTATACTAACCTTCAACAATGCTGTTAGAATGATTTGTTCCAAAGCAATATACAGTACAGTGATCCCTCTATTATCGCGAGGGTTCCGTTCCAAGACCCCTCGCGATAATTGATTTTTCGCGATGTAGGGTTGCGGAAGTAAAAACACCATCTGCACATGCGCGCCCTTTTTTTCTATGGACGCGCATGCGTAGATGGTGGAGTTTGCGTTCCCCGCCGCCCACGCAAAGGGGAAACCCGATTCGGCTCCTCGCTGCTGCTGCACTACCGAGCAGATCAGCTGCTGGGCGGCCGAAGGAACCTTCCCTGGGTCTTCCTGGCCGCCCACGCAAAGGGGAAACCCCGGCTCCTCGCTGATGCCCGCCGCTCGCCCGCCCGCCAGCAAGAGGGGGAAGACCCAGGGAAGGTTCCTTCGGCCGCCCAGCAGCTGATCTGCTCGGCACAGCAGCAGCGAGCAGACGAAGATCGGGGTTTCCCAGCCGCCCACGCAAAGGGGAAACCCCGGCTCCTCGCTGATGCCCCCGCTCGCCCGCCCGCCGCCCGCCAGCAAGAGGGGGAGAGATAGAGAAAGAGAGAGAAGGAAAGAAAGAGATGAGAGAGGGAGGAAGAGAGTGTGAGAGAGGAAGAAGCAAGATAGAGAGAGAGAGAGAGAAAGAAAGATGAGAAAGGAAGGAAGAGAGTGACTTCATCGGTGGAAAAATCGCGATATAGCGTTTCGCGAAGATCGAGATCGCAAAACTCGAGGGATCACTGTACTGAAAGATCATTAAAAATAATTTCAATTTTCAAATGCAGCATAAATGTTATTTCAACCAGGGGTAGCCCTGCATGACTGAAACAATCTTTACCTAGTGATGAAAATTGGAGAGTGCTGACATCAATTTCGGGGAGGATATTTCTCTCCCCCCCCCCCCCATATTCACCCCCTTTGCTTATTATGGAAGCAGGCTAACAGGATGGATCAGAGGATCATTTCTAGCCTGAGCAGGTTGATACAGCACTAGACATTATTTCAGGTTTTATTCCATCTTTTATAATGAAGTTCTCCACCATTATACCTTCTTTTTTATCAGTGTAGAAAAGAGATTGACTAACGGAGCCCGTGTAAAGATTAACCCTACACTCCTTGGATCTTGGATGACTACTTCAGCTTCAACCGCAAAAACACAAGAGCACGCAACAGATTCAAACTTAATATTAACCGCTCCAAACTTGACTGTAAAAAAATATGACTTTAACAACCGAGTTGTCGAAGCGTGGAACTCATTACCGGACTCAATAGTGTCAACCCCTAACCCCCAACATTTCTCCATTAGACTATCCACGATTGACCTCTCCAGGTTCCTAAGAGGTCAGTAAGGGGCGTACATAAGTGCAGTGGTGTGCCTTTCGTCCCCTGTCCAATTGTCTTTCCTTTATCTCATATATCATATATATTTTCTTCCTTTCATATATCTCCTCCTCTATTTTTACATATTACCTTTATATATATTACTTCATGTCTATTCTCTTCTATATGTATTGTGTATTGGACAAATGAATAAATAAATAAAATAAATAAATCTTAGCACAGGGCCAGTTTTTAGGTCCCAGTTCATGGGTATTCATGGGGGTGGGGCCGGGGTGGGTTCCACTTACCTTCTCCGCCAGTTCGCATCACAATGTTTCGCACACATATGCGTTTCCCCTCATGCAATTTTGCTTTCGCGCCTGCTCAGTAGCAGGATTCAGCCGGAAACACAGCTAAGGAGCTGATCAGCTGTGCTCCAGGAGAAGCAATAAAGATCAGAATTAACCTAGGGGGTGCAGGAGGGCTCTTTTTCAAGCAGAGGAAGAGGAGAAGCCATCCCAACATGGAAAAATTCACTAAAAAATCACCCAAAAAAGATAGCAGTGCCCATGGACCAGGACTGACTAAACTGGATCTGTGACACCATGGTCACATCCATAGTTCCCTCTAAGCTGAGCAGTGAGCAATCGCTCACTTAAAAATCATCATCAACTCAGAGTTTTCCAAACCTGCCCAGAAGCCGAGAGGGAAAGAGTGAGAGGGAAGGAGAGAGAGAGGAAGAGAGGAAGAGAGAGAAACAGATAGAAAACAGAGAGGAAGGAAAAGAGAAAGAAAAAGAATGGGAGTAAGGAAGAGAGAAAGAAAATCTAAATCTAGTTTGAAACTAGCTCAACTATTTAAGTGGCATTTTGATATTGATAGAGTTGCCCTATTATGAGGTCACTGTTATAGACACACAGTACAGTATTTTATTTTGAAATTCTCTGAGGCAAAACAGGGTGGGTTTTTTATTTGTTTGTTTGTTTGTTTGTTTGTTTATTATTTCTGTGCCGCCCAGTCCCGAGGGGACTGCCGCTCAGACACTACACTTTTCCGCCCACCCACCCAAAAAATTAGAGGGAACACTGGTCACATCACCAGTGGATCGATCGCTAACAGTTCAGGCAATCTGTTCCGAACTCAGAACAGATTCCATCCTCGGGATGGAAGGTAAAACGGGTAAGATGAATAGCTTTATTACATGTGTGACTTCATTATGATTTGCATCAGGTACTTATATTCCAGATGTCTTACACTCCCCCAATGTATATTGCTGGTGGCTACCTAGGGAGGTAAGGACAAGGAGAATTATTTTGTAATGGTGCCCCCAATATGTGTAGGGAGATAAGTTTCATAATTGGGGCAGCCATCTGTCTAGCAAGAGAGGGGTTGGGGGACAATTTTTCTGGTAGAGAAGCACTGTCATTCTTCTGAAGGACATATCTTGTGTTCTCTCAATGTATTCTTCTGAGGGGCTTCAGGAATAAAGTGATTTTAAAAAGCTCAGTTACTCAACTACCTTTTTCAAAACCAGCAAGAAACCCTTACATTATTTTGCTTCCTCCATCCTTTTCTTCACTACTCCTTCACAAACGCTTAGAAGAACATGTGAAGTATTGCTACTTGTTTTAGTCTTATCACTAAGATTTTTGTTGAAATGCTCCCAAATGCAAATGGTGCATGGTATGAAAGTCATTTAACCAAGCCATTTTCTTTTCACCACCATGGAAAACCAACTGGTTTTCATCATTAAATGGATGGAATATTTTATGCAAAATTAAAGGACTTTAAAGTTAATGTCTCAACAGTAAGTACGGTGAAAGGTAACTGCTGTATAATAATTTGGCTTTCTTCTGAAAGAAGCATCATGAAAGGAGACCACATTCTGGCCCTATAGGTATGTCCATGTGGTGTGGACATTTGCAAGTAAGACCACTACATTAAGTATAGGGAACCTATGGTGCACAGGCTGTGTTGAAGGAACCTGGAAGACTACATATTCCCCATTCCTAGTAGACTTTGCTTCAGTATGGATCTCTAAAATTGTCTGGTTTGAGTTCTAGCATCTACAAAATACTTTGGGCATAAATATGTATGAGTAGACTGTAAAATCCCTTTTCTCTAATCATATCTGACTAGATCAGGGGTCTAATTTTATGACTACATCAGGGGTGTAAAACTCAAGGCCCACGGGCTGAATCCAGCCCGTGGGGTGCTTAGAGGCAGCCCATAGGGTTGACCTGGAAACAGCGAAGAACCAGCCCGTGGTGCCTCTACCAGAGAAAACAGAACTCAGGAGGCTGTAATGACCTCCGGCAACCTTCTGCCAGTGAAAATGGAGCTCAGGAGGCTGCAATGACCTCCGGCAATCTTCTGCCAGTGTTTTGGCTGGCAGAGGGTTGCAGGAGGTCGTCGCAGCTTCCTGAGCTCCATTTTCACTGGCAGAGTGCTTGGGCCACCTCAAGCTTTCCCAACATAAGTGATGTCGAGCTGGCCACACCCTGGCCATGCCCACCTAGCCCCCAAGGCCAAACACAACCCTGATGCGCCCCTCAGTGAAATCAAGATTGTCACCCCTGGACTAGATACAGTGGTACTTCTACCTAAAAACGCCTCTACTTATGAACTTTTCAACATAAGAACTGGGTGTTCAATATATTTTTTTTGCCTCTTCTCAAGAAACATTTTCTATTTACAAACCCAAGCCTTCGAAACTGTAACTGGAAAAGGCAGGGAGAAGCCTCCATGGGGCCTCTCTAGGAATCTCCTGGGAGAAAACAGGGCCAGAAAATGTGGGGAGAAGCCTCCATGGGGCCTCTCTAGGAATGTCCTGGGAGGAAACAGGGCTAGAAAAGGTGGGAAGAAGCCTCCATGGGGCCTCTCTAGGAATCTCCTGGGAGGAAACAGGGCCTCCACCCTCCCTGTGGTTTCCCCAACCGCACGCATTATTTGCTTTTACATTGATTCCTATGGGAAACATTGTGCCCTCTTACAAACTTTTCTGCTTAAGAACCTGGTCACAGGACGAATTAAGTTTGTAAGTAGAGGTACTGCTGTACTGTAATTCTATATTCGTAATTTCATCACTAAAGTCAATACAAACCTATTAGATAATCTCTTTCAAGCATGTAATAATGCATGAAAAAGGCTTATGTCAAAGATTTGACAAGCGCTATTTTATAGTGGTGTTCCTAGAAAGTATGCATTGGATTTTGGGGAGGTGAGTGTAAAAAGTAATGTATATGTATTTAGGCAAACAAATACAGTGAATAAATATGCCAATTATTTTTTATTTTGAGTTTCACACTTTCATTTTACATGAAAGTACATTTTAAAATTTTCATGGATATACTGTATCTTAAGGACACTTAAGATAAGTGTGAAGAATTGGAAAGTAACTTTAAAAGAATCCTTAGCTTCCCTTATCTCATTTTCTGACTTTATAATATACAAAAAAGATGAATACTTGGTTATAGGGATTAATAACCATAAGATGCAGCTGCCAAATAGGGTGGATTTGACCAGAAATAACATCTGGCAAATTTGGCTAAGCTTTCTGGGCTACCTCATCTCACAGCTGTTTATTTCCTGAGGTCATTTCATACTCGTCTAGTGTTTCAGTGCTATTTTAGGACAGCTTCTTGAGAGCACCATTGTCATTTCACCCACCACATAATTCTGTGCTGTTCTGATAACTTTTAAACTGCTGGCCTTAATGAAGAATCCAAAATGTTTACAATACAATAAAGACATTTACAGTATGAAATCAGTTAGCCATCAAAGAGGGCAACGATTCAAGAGCAAAATTCCTCTTCATGTAACAATATAATACAAACAGCAAAAGAGGTGAATCAGATAGGTGGAGGGAAGGATTACATCACAATCATAATTTGAAATATAAAAGCATACTGCAGACATTCAAATCAGTACCCAATGCTATGATGTAGCACCAGGAAAAGCCCTTGAACTGATCCATGTTTATTTAAACACATAAACAAGCAAGCTATTAACTGATTCACAAGAAGGAACTCTTGTTTTAGATGCAGCTCATATCTACTTCCATCAAAATTTGTCAGACTCTTACTGGCAATTTCTCATAAAGAACCACCCAGTTGAAATTAATGAATCATCAGTGTTCTTAGAAATCAGCTCATTTACATTCTAAAAAATTCAGTCCATTGTAAATGTAGTAATAATTTTTCTTCCTGTTGCATGTAAGTTAAAATATTTATAGAACGTACGATTGGTGGAGGTTTATCAAATTCATATTATTCACAGACACAATACTGTACGACAAAACAATACGACAAAATTGTGGTACATTTGAAAAAGAGAATATGCCTCAATTATTATTTTTTTCAAGGGCTCTCAGGAATATAAGGCCACACTTGGAATATTGCATTCAGGTTTGGTCGCCACGATGCAAAAAGGATGTTGAGACTCTAGAAAAAGTGCAGAGAAGAGCGACAAAGATGATTAGGGGACTGGAGGCTAAAACATATGAAGAACGTTTGCAAGAACTGAGCATGGCTAGTTTAATGAAAAGAAGGACCAGGGGAGACATGATAGCAGTGTTCCAATATCTCAGGGATTGCCACAAAGAAGAAGGAGTCAACCTATTCTCCAAAGTACCTGATGGTAGAACAAGAAGCAATGGGTGGAAACTAAACAAGGAGAGGAGCCACTTAGAACTAAGGAGAAATTTCCTGACAGAACAATTAATCAGTGGAACAGCTTGCCTCCTGAAGCTGTGAATGCTCCAACACTGGAAGTTTTTAAGCAGATGTTGGATAACCATCTGTCTGAAGTAGTGTAGGGTTTCCTGCCTAAGCAGGGAGTTGGACTAGAAGACCTCCAAGGTCCCTTCCAACTCTATTGTTACTGTTACTGTTAAGAATATATTAGTAGTCACAATTTTCATCCAGCCTCCAACCTTACTTTTTTTAGAGTAGGTTATTCATAAAATGTTCAGCCTTATAGCACCTGGAGAATATCCTGGGGGAAATAGATTTGCAGTTTGGCTATTTGGCTTAGGCATGGTATTGTCAGCCTTTCTCAAATGTGGATACAGCCTTAGTCATACTTGTTGATGTCCTCTGGCAGAGGAAGGACAGATATGGTGGTAACTGTAACCCTCCTAGTTTTTCTTGATATTTCAGTGCCTTTTGATACACCAAGCTTTGTATCCTTTTGGAGCAGCTACAAAGTCTGAGACAGTGAGGCAAGGTTTTATAGTGGTTCGCCTTTCTCCGTGGTTGATTCTATTCAGTGTTAACAGATCAGGAAAGTTCCAGCTTGAATCCCATAACATGTGAGGTACCTCAAGACTTAATTTCTTTCAACTCAAGTTCAACCACCTGCATGAAAGTGCAGGGTGTGGTCATCTGTTAACAAGGCATGAGGTATCTTCAGTATGTCAATAAGACTTAATTGATCAGTTTTAGAGTGTGTCAGCCCTACAAGGTAGACCAGGCAAGGAACAGATACTGGGCCTAAAACTACTTTCCTTAGAACTAAGGAATATTACATAAATAAATGCACTTCCTGTCCTCCCGCCATTATCCTCATGTGTCATGTGGATCAGGTTTGCCTTAGAAGTATTCATAGAGCTCTAATTTAGTATGGATGTATGGGGTGGGATTGGTCAATCATGTCCATTTGATTGGTATTGTTTCTTTGGCTGTGTTTCGCATTTTCCATGTTGCATAATATCCATTTCCTGTTTATCTCGATTACTTTCGAAAGATGTTGCGCCGGTTTCGATTCGATGTCATGCAGGGCCAGTTTGGCTTTGAGGAGGATAGCTTTATAAATCGAATGAATAAATTAATATCCCCAGCAGTCAATTCTCCCGCTTGATTAAGCCTCACAACTCCCCCTTATGAAATAGATGCTCAGAACTGACCACTGATGCCATGCGAAAGATGGTATTATATTTAAGCGAACCAGCAAAACAAGATTGCAAGTACCTAAAAAGTAACTTGAGGAATAGCTTCATTTGCAACGGTTGATTGTTCTTTTGTGACCTCTAGTGGCCAATTCTAGTAATGTTTCCTCAAAACGAGATTTTAAAAACTCCTTACATTTTCAATTTATTAGTCTTTTCCTCAGTTGAAAAGAAAAATGAATGGGTGGTCATTTTTGGTAAGTCTCTGAATTGTTCGTGTCTTCAATTCCATAGGCTTTTGCATTTTGCAGTATGGGATTTGAACTATCCATAAAAGATACAGTCTTTTTTTAACTGTCTTTTTAAAGTTCAGCTGAGTCTTTTTATCATGTGTGTGTGTATATGTGTGTGTTTGTGTTGAATTTGAAAATTAAGGCAGACTTGGATAGATCTATTTCAGCCTTGTTCTGACCTCATCAGCTAGCCATATCCTCACTGGGATTTGATATATATATATTCAGAAGCAATCTCTAGTCCTGGTAACTTAAATAGGGATTACTCCACATTACACATTAATTATATTGCCAAATTAAGCTGATATAGCTTCAATTAGGTCAGCAGTTCTACAAATCCTAGACTTATTCACCTCCATGCAATGTGACTGATTATTGAGATAACATTTAATTAATTTTACATCCTGACACTACATATTTATTATGAAAAGTAACATGCATAACATTTCATATAATGGTATTAGTCACGCATCTGTCTGATTGCATTGATTTATGTCTCTCTAAGTCAGTCCTTTGCTGAGAATATATACTGGCTGAAACGTACATAGTCTCTTGAGCAGTTGCAGGATTTGGGGGAAAAAACAAGCAAAACCTTTAAGTTATTGGTATACTGTATATACATGTGATTTTTGGATAGGCTATGTACTTTGATGTACATTGATGATTTTATTTATTTTATTTTATTTTATTTATTTATTTATTTATTTATTTATTTATTCTTTGTCCAATACACAATACATATGGAAGAGAATAGACATTGGGTAGTGTATATAAAGATAATATGTAATATAGAAGAGAAAGTATATGAGAGGAAGAAAATATATATGATATATGACATAAAGGAAAGACAATTGGACAGGGGACATTAGGCACACCAGTGCACTTATGTACGCCCCTTACTGTCCTCTTAGGAACTTGGAGAGGTCAATCGTGGATAGCCTAAGGGAGAAATGTTTGGAGTTGGGGGTTGACACTATTGAGTCCGGTAAAGAGTTCCACGCTTCGACAACTCAATTGTTAAAATCAAGTTTAGAGCGGTTAATATTAAGTTTGAATCTGTTGCGTGCTCTTGTGTTGTTGCGGTTGAAGCTGAAGTAGTCGTTGACCGGAAGGACGTTGCAGCATATGATCTTGTGGGCAATACTTTAATCGTGTTTTAGGCGCCTGATCAAGGCCCATACATTTTAAATGGTTTTTAATTATGATAGGGTTTTTAGGGTTTTTTTAATATTAGATTTGTGCCAGTATAATATTGTTTTTATCGTTGTTGTGAGCCGCCCCGGGTCTTCGGAGAGGGGCGGCATACAAATCTAATAAATTATTATTAATTATTATTATTATTCAGTACTGAGTCTTCCTACTTCTTTTGGCAAAGAAATTTGGACAAACAAATGAACTCAAATCCCCTTCATCTGTTGTTGCACGCAGGAAGGTTGAGTAAGTTTTGTACAGCATCCACAAATAGCTGGACCAAGCTTGTAATCTTTAGAAGGACTAAAAGTAAGTGGAAAAAAAGAAACAGAAGCACCAAGGCAGTAAGGAGGGGTCACCTTCCTGATTGTTACCATCTGGGGTAAGGTTCCACATAAAACAGGAGTGGGAATTGTGTGTATAAACACAAGTTAATTGGTGAGCAATGCGGAGGAACCTGATCCTGCATTAATGAGGGAGCTGCTGTCAAGCCACCAAGAGACAACTGTTTGGAAGCAGAAGGAAGGGCTAGTCACGCATCTTGTGCAAGTGCCATCACAAGCAACCCAGCCAGGTGTTGCTACAGCAAAGGCCTCCCTTCGATGGCTTCTCAGCTTTCCTTGAAAGGAACAGCAAATTAACACCAAGTGAAGTAACTGGAAATTGGCAAGTTGCGAGGGACCTCCATGGGCAATCTCGAAAACACTTGGAAAAATAAAGAACTGTTTCAAGTGGAAGCATCGCACGTGATGTCACTGGCATCGAGGTGAATGAGGAATACATCTAAACATCTGGTGAGATTTGTTTGCTGAGCCAAGCGCATTTCTAGTAAAGAAACCGCTGTGTGATTTTTAATGCTAGCTAACCAGTGAAGGGCTGCAAAAAATGTTACTACCTGTTGTGGTTAGCTCTGGCCCAGCTCCTGCCCCAAGAACTGTGGATGTGGGGGAGACATCCACATGCTGCAGGCCTGTTTTGCCCCCGGTGGAATCTGATGATGAAGGCTCCTCTGACCAAGAAGACAGGAGTGACAGGGAGGAGGAGAGTGTGGCAGACAGCTCAAAGGAGATCAATTATCTAGCTCCTCCTTGGATTCAGAACAAGAGTTAATGATACAGCCACGCATGCATAGGCAACAACAACTGAGAGATTATTATCAACGAAAATGAGGCCACCTGTGTTTGGGTGGGGCTGTGGTAATTAGTGAGGCTGCTATAAATAGCAGCCTGTGGGTTTGGCCATTGTGGAGGATTATCTGATCGCTGTGTTTCATGACTGCTTTCCTGACTTCGACTTTTTGTGTGCTGATTTTTCCCTGCTTTGAACCTAAACCAGAGCAAAGTGTGTTTCACTTTGTGAAAGAAGGACTTTGAATTGCCTCACAGCTGCAAGCTAAGTATCACAGGACTGATAAGGGACTTGTATAAATTACCAGTTTGTTTGGAGACGAGTGCTCTTTGCTATAACAAAAGAGGGCTTAGTTTAAGTGAATTTTCATTATAAAGAACATTGCTTTGAATTTTCAAACATGTGTGAGTCTGAAATTTGTACCTGTGAATTTTTGGGAGGATTCTACCAGAGAGCCCGACAGAACACTACCACACTATGGACGTGGCTTTTTATGTGGGTATGGCTTGATGGCCATGTGACCAAGTAGGAGTGGCTTGCTGGCCATGTGACCAGGTGGGAGTGGCTTGACAATCATGTGACTGGGGTGGCCGTGGCTTACTGACCAAGATAAGTTTTCAAATAAGTGCTTGGACATAAGACACATTATTTGAATATCCACAAAAAGGACAAATGATAGGCAGCATTATTTGTTGGGGAACATAGTAACATTTTAAGGTTTTGTACTGAATCCACAAGGTTCAGTATGATAAGAGATTAGGCAAGTAGCTCAATTTTCTTTAAATGCTATAAAAGTTCAGGTCTGGATAATGATTAAAATGATTAAAGCATGTATGGGTAAAAACATACTATTTAATTATTTTCTATTTTAAAAGTAATGAAGGATGGTGCTAAGGTACTAGAGAAGGAAGGACAATTTAAAAAACTATTAAGTATTCAATAAATAGTGCATAGACTTATTACCCCCATGGGGGGCAGCAGCCCATCACTGTAGCTAATTATCTTGATGCTGTTGCCCTTTGATTAATGAAGGGCTGCACAGAAGAGAAAATAATCCAGATCTTCCCTGCCCACCTCCTCCAAAATGAATCTTATCACTGGGATGTTGAGAGATGTGGCTTTTTAGTCACCAATCATCAAGAATGCCTCCATAAAAGTAAAAAATTACAGACCATCAAAATGAATGGAACTACTGACATTCCAGTGGAGTAATTACAAATTGAAGCAAGATCTCTTTGCAAATTTTTAAGGGAGATTTAGGTCCAGTACAAAAAGTCTCCAGTAACAAAGAAGAGATCCAACGTTTTTAGAATTGCGGTCATTTTGAAAGCCCCCTTCTCATCCTAAAAATAGCATATCAATGAGACAACCCCAGTTTCTCCTTGAATGTACAGTTCATTAACATTCCTGTTAGATTTATGATCAAAGGATTTGAATCGCTTTGATTTTACATTCTTCTTTCAACAACTCTAAGCCTCTCCAAAAGCCAATGTGTTGTTATTTGTCAACAGACTTTCTTGACCATTTCCCATTAAATACTGAGAGTGAAAATGCAGCATTTCTGCTTTTAAAAAAAATTAAAAGACGTTTGGTAACACAGTTCATGAGAGCAAAATTCAATGTGACCTAGCAAAATAATAAGCTATAGTTACATTCTTCCTCCCGACTTCCCTCGCCCCCCAAAAGACGTCTGAGCATGACATCTTCTAGTTGCTATTTGGTAGACATATTTAATTAAATTGTAAGTACATATGATAGGGCTGTGTGGTTCAGGATCATGGTCTTTTGGCACCCTGCCCATAGCGTTTAAGTATTATCTTGCTGCAATGGGTGATCATTTTGCACATTGCAATAGATACTCAGAGCTCTGTGAACGGAATCAGAGGTGACAGATTTAGATACTCTGATGTCATAAAGGTAGTTGAATCTTCTGAAGTGAGGTTGCTTCATTCTAAGGAGAGGCATGCGCTCTAAACTTGAAGGCAGCCAATTTTTGCTTCAAGAAGGTCTCTGGGAATGATGCATTGCTTCCAGATGTGTTCTATCCTTCTCAGGAATAGCACTGCTAGAAAATTGGCCTTATATTGATAGTTGAACTAAGAGGAAAAAAAATAGGAGATTGCGCTCTGCAATAGCATGGGTGTGGTTCTGAGCTCTTGGAAAAAATATGAAAGATATGGTGATAATCACCTTAATCTTCTTGAATCAATTTAATTGTGATAAAATCTGCACGGTTAATGGATTTTATATTAGGATATATATTTTGTTCCTTGCTCTAAATCATCATGACTACCTCTAAGATTTTACAGTGTGGCCCCCAATCTGTCACTCCAAAGCCTCGTGGATATTGCCTATCTGGACTTTAGCAAAGCCTTTGACACAGTTCCACATAAAGAGCTGACAGATAAATTAGTGAAGATTGGACTTAATCCCTGGATAGTTCAGTTGATTTTCAGCTGGCTGAAGCGTACATATCAGAGAGTTATTGTTAATGGCGAGTATTCTGAGCAGAGACACGTTACAGCAGTGTGCCACAAGGGTCTGTTCTGGGTCCTATTCTTTTTAATATGTTTATGAGTGACATAGGGGAAGGTTTGGTAGGGAAGGTTTGCCTATTTGCCGATGACTCTAAAGTGTGCAATAGGGTTGATATTCCTGGAGGCATCTGTAATATGGTAAATGATTTAGCTTTACTGGATAAATGGTCAAAGCAATGGAAACTGCAGTTTGATGTTTCCAAATGTAAAACAATGCATTTGGGGAAAAGGAATCCTCAATATGAGTATTGTATTGGCAGTTCAGTGTTAGCAAAATATTCAGAAGAGAAGGATTTAGGGGTAGTGATTTCTGGCAGTCTCAAAATGGGGGAGCAGTGTGGTCGGGCAGTAGGAAAAGCAAATAGGATGTTTGGCTGCATAGCTAGAGGTATAACAAGCAGGAAGAGGGAGATTGTGATCCCGCTATATAGAGCGCTGGTAAGACCACATTTGGAGTACTGTGTTCAGTTGTGGAGACCTCAGCTACAAAAAGATATTGACAAAATTGAACGGGTCCAAAGATGGGCTACAAGAGTGGTGGAAGGTCTTAAGCATAAAACGTATCAGGAAAGACTTTGTGAACTCAATCTGTATAGTCTAGAGGACAGAAAGAAAAGGGGGGATATGATCTAAACATTTAAATATGTCAAAGGGTTAAATAAGGTTCAGGAGGGAAGTGTTTTTAATAGGAAAGTGAACACAAGAACAAGGGGACACAATCTGAAGTTAGTTGGGAGAAAGATCAAAAGCAACATGAGAAAATATTATTTTACTGAAAGAGTAGTAGATCCTTGGAACAAACTTCCAGCAGATGTGGTTGGTAAATCCACAGTAACTGAATTTAAACATGCCTGGGATAAACATATATCCATCCTAAGATAAAATACAGGAAATAGTATAAGGGCAGACTAGATGGATCATGAGGTCTTTTTCTGCTGTCAATCTTCTATGTTTCTATCTGTGGTATGGATGGATTCTGGTTTTCTTTATTGCCATTCACTCAGGGATGAGCCACACAGGCGGGCGTGCTTACACAGTGCTAAAACAAAGCAAAAAACAAGATGGTGGTGCCTATGGCTCAAGGGTGTGGCAGGCCTGGGTTGCTGCCGCTTCCAGCAACCCAGGCTACAAAATTATTATCAGTTCTATAGAACCTGTGCGAACCAGGAGGAACTCAACTCTTATCTGTTGTACATCTCATAAAAAAAAAGGCAGGCCTCTTTGTTGAGTGAGGTTGTTTCAAGGCATTGTCTAATTTTGAATCTACAAAATGATGGAAAAATTCAAGTGAGATCTTTTTTCAGAAAACTAGTCAAGGATTTGTGCTTTTCTACGAGGAACCATTTGCCATCTGACTAAGCTTTCCCAGCACAGAATAGAAAAGATGAATATGAAAAAATGAAAAAAGCAATTCAGTTTGAAGGAAACAGTAATCAATCACTAAATGCAAAAAACCCACCCCACTCTATGAAAGCATTTGGCAATTTGGTATTCAAATTTAAATTTAATTAAATATCAAGCACAGTGATACAAAGCCTTAGACTGAAGTCTTTCAGCTATATGTACGAGAATGAAGAAACATACTAATAGCCACGGAAATATTTGCATGTACAAAAGTAATAGCTACTAAGGGAAATTTAAAAGGAAACTTTAATAAGATGACTTATTTCCAAATTATTCTCAATATTCAGGGTTAATCATTTGTACAGAATCCCAACATCAATGGAAGCTAATTTAGTTATTTAATTCAACTGAATTGTTGCCCAGAATCAATTGGAATCAGGTAATGTCTAAGTTTAAATCAAGCAATCACTCTGCAGGATTTTATGTGTTCTGCAGCAAAAAGTGAATATTTCTTCTTTATTGAATTTCTTTGGTAAGATACCAAGTAAAAATATTTCTGGTTTTAACTCAATACAGTGGTACCTCTACTTAAGAACGCCTTTACTTAAGAACTTTTCTAGATAAACCCCAGGTGTTCAAGATTTTTTTGCCTCTTCTCAAGAACCATTTTCTACTTAGAAACCCGAGCCAGGAAAAATTTTCCAGGAAATTTGAGAGTGGCATGAAGGCTTGGCCAGTTTCCTTTAATCCCGGTCATCTTGGGCTTTTCTGGGCTGCCAGATGAGCCTTTCGGTGGCACTTAAGGAGGTTTTGGCAGTCCAGAGTGAACAAAGCATTTTCCTTTCTCTGGGCGCTTGGAGAGGGAATAAACCTCTGCCAGCTCCCAGAGAAAAGAAACGTTCCCTTCGCTTTGGTCAGCGACTGTCCTCCTCCTTTTTTTCTTCTTCCTCCTCCCACCCAAATTCTGAGCTTTTATTTCTTTTCTCATGGGGTTGCACACATTATTTGATTTTACATTGATTCCTATGGGAAAAATTGCTTCTACTTACAAACTTTTCTACTTAAGAACCTGGTCACGGAACGAATTAAGTTCTTAAGTAGAGGTACCATTGTACTTTGTTTCAAAATTTCTTCAATCCATAGTTTAATCATAGCTCAATATTTTTTGGCTTCAGTGCATGTCCACCACCCTATGAGAGAGAGAGAGCAGATCAAGAAACTGAGTCCATAGGAAGACTAAAACCATAAATTATTGACATAGGCTAAAGTAATAGAATCCTGCAAGCCTGAAAGATAAAATATTTTACCTTTCTTCCCAGGGGTGGATTCCTATTACTACTACTACCAGTATGTAGCCCAGGGGTCCCCAAACAAGGGGCCAGTTCCCTGTCCCTCAGACTGTTGGAGGGCCAGACTATTAAAAAAACTATGAACAATTCCCTATGCACACTGTACATTCCTTATTTTAAAGTAAAAAACAAAATGGGAACGTACTATTTAGAGGGGGGAAGAAGTCTGAAATTCATATATGTTTATGTTTTGTTTTTAATTTTTTTTTGTTAACATCTGATTGGCTATACAAGGTTTTCTTGGTTTATAGAAAAATGTATGAAGAAAGAAGGAAGCACTTTGGCATAATGATTAATAAGTTAGGAATATAATTGGTGTACTTTTTGAAGGAACATTAAGGAGGGAATTTAATTAAAAGAAAAGTATGTACCTGGATGACAGTATTAGAAAAAAAAAACTTTTGCAACTTTTTTGATGATTGATATTAGTTAACAACAAAATACCGCATTTTGTTCATAGAAAATTAGATGGTACACTGTATTGTTTGAATGTATGTTGAAAGAATTTTTTTTAAAAAGTTTAGCCAAAAAAAAAATAAGTAAAAAATTTCTCTTTCTCTTTCTCTCTCTCTCACTTTCTCTCTCTCAAGAAAACAAGAAAAACCTTCGCCGGCCTCCGCACCTTCCTTGTCGCTCCCAGACCCCAACTCCAATGCCCGGCTCCTTTGCACAGCCTTGGAAAAGGCTGCACAGGAGGTTGTTTTTGCGTGCGTGGCTATGTGGCCACGCACCTTAGAGGGAACACTGGCCAGGAGCACAGGATGCAGACGCATCCTGTGCTCCTGTCATTCACCCGCAGGCCGGATAAATGGCCTCAGTGGGCCGCATGCGGCCCATGGGCCGTAGATTGGGGACCGCTGATGTAGCCCATGCAGCTTCAATTAGCTTGCATGCCAGTGTGTTTTTGCTTCTGTGTATGCGCAGGAAGCAAAATCTCATGAGTGTATGCGCATGTATGAGAGAGATTTCCAACATATTTTTTTTTGCTTTTCTGCATGTGCAGAAGCAAAAAATCACCAAAATGTCACATGCATTTTCCTCGCAAGATTTTGCTTCCTGAGCATGCGCAGAAGCAAAAACACGCTGGGACATACACCCCCCCCACAAGCTAACTGAAGCAACTTTCGCTACCAGTGCAACATCCTCATCCATACCAGTAGCAACCCAAGACTGTTTCCTCTCTTTTAGAACTTTCTGAATCAAAGATGGCCTCCTGTAGCACTCTGGCAGTCAAAACAGGGCACAGGGGTGCCTCTCTATGCCCCATTTTCAGTAGCAGAGGCTGCACAGGCCGGTCCTTTGCTATTTTAAGGCCAGCCTCACGGGCCAGATATAAGCGCCCCTTTGGCCAGGATCCAGCCCATAGGCCTTGAGTTTGACGACCCTGACCTACATTAAATAAAAGCAGACTGACAATCTGCCAGGAGGCTATAGTAATAGAAACATATTGACGGCAGAAAAAGACCTTATGATCCATCTAGTCTGCCCTTATACTATTTTTTGTATTTTATCTTAGGGTGGATATATGTTTATCCCTGGCATGTTTAAATTCAGTTACTGTGGATTTACCAACCACGTCTACTGGAAGTTTGTTCCAAGGATCTACTACTCTTTCAGTAAAATAATATTTTCTCACGTTGCTTTTGATCTTTCCCCCAACTAACTTCAGATTGTGTCCCCTTGTTCTTGTGTTCACTTTCCTATTAAAAACA
This sequence comes from Erythrolamprus reginae, assembly GCF_031021105.1. NCBI lineage: Eukaryota > Metazoa > Chordata > Lepidosauria > Squamata > Dipsadidae > Erythrolamprus > Erythrolamprus reginae. The sequence continues at coordinate 172,322,153 of NC_091952.1, forward strand.
CTTCCCTCCTGGACCTTATTTAACCCTTTAACATATTTAAATGTTTCGATCATGTCCCCCCTTTTCCTTCTGTCCTCCAGACTATACAGATTGAGTTCATTAAGTCTTTCCTGATACGTTTTATGCTTCAGACCTTCCACCCTTCTTGTAGCCCGTCTTTGGACCCGTTCAATTTTGTCAATATCTTTTTGTAGGTGAGGTACTGGCCAAACGGTTGCACTAAGTGATCTCTAAAATCCCACCCGAGCCCTTCATTCTATGAATTCACCTTGGCAGCATACTTCAATCCGTGCCATGCCCCTGAGCTCTCATGGCAATTGCCTTTGCTTGGCCGCTGTCCTGGTTAACTTCCAGCCAAGCTTTGGCTCAGGGATGATATCATTTTTTTAAAAAAGTTTAGAAACTGTAAGTCTAGTGTTTCATGGTAAAGTAAGGGGTAGCGTGAACTCCTATTTATCTTGGCTACTTACTTCTCCCTGTCTGCTGAAGCTCAGGTGCTACAATTCCACAGTGCTGCTTTTTTGTTTGTTTGCTTTTGTTTTTAAAGGCCAAAATGATGACCTTTGAGAAACCCACCTTCCAAGCAACCATTGATTTTTTTTTCTAATTGCTTAATCAATCTATAAGACAGAAACTAAGGACCTGGAAAAGTGTGCACAAGGCTGGCTATTCCTGCATTCCCTAACTCAGTGTTTCCCAACCTTGGCAACTTGAAGATATTTGGACTTCAACTCCCAGAATTCCCCAGCCAGCGAATGCTGGCTGGGGAATTCTGGGAGTTGAAGTCCAGATATCTTCAAATTGCCAAGGTTGGGAAACACTGCCCTAACTGGTTTAGGTGGAGGGAAGCACTCCTGAGGAGCCCTCAGTGTTACAGGGATATAAAGAGAAGACATTTGAGTAGCAGCTTACTTGTTGGAGACAAATTAAATAATAATAACAACAACAACAGCAACAACAATAATAATAATAATAATAATAACAACAACAATAACAACAACAACAGAGTTGGAAGGGACCTTGGGGGTCTTCTAGCCTAACCCCCTGCTTAAAAACCTCCAGTGTTGGGGCATTCACAACTTCTGGAGGCAAGCTGTTCCACTCATTAACTGTTCTGTCTGTCAGGAAATTTCTCCTTAGTTCTAAATTGCTTCTCTCCTTGTTTAATTTCCACCCACTGCTTCTTGCTCTACCCTCAGGTACTTTGGAGAATAGGTTGACTCCCTCTTCTTTGTGGCAACCCCTGAGATATTGGAACACAGCTATCATGTCTCCCCTAGTCCCTTTCATTAAACTACACATACCCAGTTCCTGTAACTATTCTTCATACATTTTAGCTTCCAGTCCCCTAATCATCTTTGTTGCTCTTCTCTGCACTTTTTCTAAAGTTTCAACATCCTTTTTGCAGCGTGGCGACCAAAACTGAATGTAGTATTCAAGTGTGGCCTTACCAAGGCCTTATAAAGTGGTATTAACACTTTACATGATCTTGATTCTATCCCTCTATTAATGCAGCCTAGAACTGTGTTGGGGTTTTGGGCAGCTGCTGCACACTGCTGGCTCATATTTAAATGGTTGTCCACTAGGACTCCAAGATGCCCCTCACAGTTACTACTGTTTCTTTGTTTCTTTGTTTGTTTGTTTGTTTATTCAATTTTTATGCTGCCCTTCTCCTTAGACTCAGGACGGCTTACAACATGTTAGCAATAGCACTTTTTAACAGGGCCAGCATATTGCCCCCACAATCTGGGTCCTCATTTTACCCACCTCGGAAGGATGGAAGGCTGAGTCAACCTTGAGCCGGTGATGAGATTTGAACCGCTGACTTACAGATCTACAGTCAGCTTCAGTGGCCTGCAGTACCTGTGTGTTTTGCTTTTCTTGCCTAAATGTATAGCCTTACTTTTTTTCACCATTGAAGTTCATTTTGTTGTCTGGGCCCAGGACAAAGTCAGCTTCTAATGGAAGCATGGACCTCTGACAGGATACCAACTTTTAGGCCTACACTTCTTGGTCTCACACAATGTTTACCTCAGTTATGATAAGGCAAATCATGGTGGTCTTTTTAGATGTGAGGCACAGGCTTCCCGAAGAAGGACAGTAACATTAGCATGCAAGTCTATAGCATGGAGGTATCAGTTTTGTCAACGTCCCCTGCTGTGATTAAACAGAGGGCTATTTTTCCTACATTAATGAAGCTGAAAGATATTTGTTTTGATTCCATCACTCTCACCTCATTAGGCAAGAGGAGAGCTAACTTATACACAGGGTCAGATTCGCCTGAGGTTCTGCTGACTCTTCCTAAATTAACATGTTAATCCGCTATAATAAAATTCATGATTTACAAAAAGATATCCAACACATCCCATAATGCCATGGCTTCAGACTGCTCTGTTTACAAAACAGCTGGACAGAGGACTTAAAGACCTCCACAAGCCATGTAGGATTCCCTTATGGAACACATACCATTTTTAGAAGTGGATTGAACAGAATCATTGGAAATTTCATATCTGACCTCTGGCTTCACAGCTATTTTTGAGAAAATGGATTGAAACTTGCACAGCTTGTCACCTGCAAATTAAGCAAGTTGATAGAGTTGGAAGCCAATTTGAAAACGAAGTACCGTATTTTTCAGAGTATAAGACGCATCTTAGTTTGGAAGGAGGAAAATAGTGGGGGGAAATCTTCCTACCAAGTATTCATCCGGTCAGCTTCATCACATTATTTTATCCCCTGATTAGCGCTGAAAAAAAATCTTCTTTGGGGGGGGGGGGGAGTAGCAATGAAAACAAGTCTGCAAAAACTTAGGGATAGAAAACAAACATCTTCAGAGTAGCAATGAAAACAAGTCTGCAAAGACTTAGGGCTGGAAAACAAATTTCTTCCAAGTAGCAATGAAAAAATCCTGCAAGCCAGGAAGATCATTTGCACCTTATTGGGGCTGAAAAAACCTTCTTCAGAGGGAGTAGCAATGAAAACAAACCTTCAAAGACTTAGGACTAGGAAAAAACTTCTTCAGAGTAGCAATGAAAAGGTCCTGCAAGCCATGAAGATCATTAGCACCTTATTGGGGCTGAAAAAAACTTCCTCAGAGGGAGCAGCAATGAAAACAAACCTTCACAGGACTAGGAAAAAACTTCTTCAGTGTAGTAATAAAAAAGTCCTGCAAGCCAGAAGATCGTTAGCATCTCATTAAGGCTGAAAAAAAAACTTTTTCGGAGGAAGTAGCAATGAAAAAAAGCCTGCAAGCTTGGAAAAGCCAGGAAGATCATTAGCACCTTGTTAAGGCTAGGGAGAAAAGCTTCAAAAAAGGCTAGATTCAGATAAATTTGGAGAATTTTCAGCCTCTTTTGGGGGTGAAGCTGCATCTTATACTCTGAAAAATATGGTAGATCTGCCTTTCTTGGTTTCAATTTACTTGCTGCCCTTTCTAGCTGTTTGTCCCAATGATTTTGTAATGTTGTCTGTTCTTTTTTGCTTCCCTTATAAAAATTGCTTAATTCTTTTTCCATCATTTCTACATAAGATTTTTCCTTTACAATTTATCCATCCATCCATTTATTCATTCATTCATTCATTGGATTGTATGCCGCACCTCTCCGAGGACTCAAATAAATAGTGACAGGAAGTTTAGTGTACATCATCCCATCTTCCTCTGACCTTTCCATTTAATTATCAACAGGTTGTGATCTGCCCGTGTGTTTGGTAATATGTTTATGTCTTCGGTATTGTTTTTCAGGACTGGGTTCATCCAAGCCATATCAATATGAGACCACGAATTATGAGAAAAAGGTGTATCGTGTTTTTGCATGGAATAACTGCCTCCATGTGTCCTTTAGGTTCAATTCTTGCACCATATCATAGAACATATTCAGTAATTTTCATCTTTCCTTCTTTTTTTTGCAAAATGATTTTTTTATTTTTCTCCACACTAAAAAAATGCATACAATCTCATATACCTGCAATACACCTTAATAACCATGTATCATCTGTCAAATATAATAATAAATACTTCTTAATTTCAAATCCATTACTCTCGTTAAATGTCATTTATCTCATGCTACTTCCTTTTCTAATTGCATCACCTGGATTGCAGAGATATTTTATTTTCCAATTAAATTTAATGCTATTGCTTACTTCCTGTTAGTTGTTTTCTCTTGCTTAATAAACTAAGCCATTGTGATTCATTCTTTTCCTTGTTTCCTTGTCATTATTCATTTTAACCCCTATTTTTTCATAACTAAATGCACCTAAAAATTCCAAATTTTATCTTCAAAAAAGAAATATCAAGTCATATTTCAATGTTTATACCTTATATCTTACTAGTACTCTTTACAGCAGTGTTTCCCAACCTTTTTTGAGCCGCGGCACATTATTCATATTTTCAAAATCCTGGGGAACACTGAACGGGGGGACGGGGGGGGGGCGCGGGGGGGGGCTAAAGAAAAGTTTGGACAAAAAAAAAATCTCTTCCTCAATTTCACTCTATTTCTCCCTCCCTCTTTCTCTCTCTTCCTTCCTTCCCTTCTTTCTCTCTCTCCATCCCTCTTTCTTTCTTTCTTCCTCTCTTTTTTGCTCTTTCTCTCTCCCTCCTTCCTTCCCTCTGTCTTTCTCTCTCCCTTGCTCTCTCTCTGCCTCTCTTGCTATCTCTCTTTCATTCTCTCTCTTTCGCTCTCTTTCTGTCTCTCTTGCTATGTCTCTCTCTCTCTCTTTCTCTCTCTCTCTCTCTGTCTCTCTTGCTATCTCTTTGTCTCTCTCTCTCTCTTGCTATCTCTTTCTTTCTTTTTTTCTCTCTCTTTTGCTATGTCTCACTTTCTCTCTCTCTCTGTCTCCCTCCCTCTTTCCTTTCTATCTCTCCCTCCCTCTTTCCTTTCTATCTCTCCCTCCCTCTTTCCTCCCTCCCTCTTTCTTTTCTATCTCTTTTCTTTCTATCTCTCCCTCCCTCTTTCCTTTCTATCTCTCCCTCCCTCTTTCCTTTCTATCTCTCCCTCCCTCTTTCCTTTCTATATTTCTCTCCGTCCCTCAGCGGGGGCAAAGAAGAAGGAAGGAAGGCTGCAGAGGGCACCGAGGACAAGAGCGCTCTCTCGCTCCCTCGCCCTCTGACTTCCCTCCCTCGCTGCTGAAGGGACGAGCGCGGGCACGCTGCAAGAAGGGTTTTTTTGCTTTTTTTCCTCCTTCCCCCGCCTCACGGGAGAGAGTGAGAGAGAGAAAGAGCAGCGCCCTGTCGGTTCCGAGCGCAGCCAGGGAAAGCGACCTCGAGCCGAGTGCGAACTGCGGGATGCGGCAAAGGACTCCTTGTCAACCAAAAAAGGGTGGGGGTGGCAAAGGCAAAGCCTGGGAGGCGGGGAAGGGAAGAGCGGGAGACCCCCAGACAGAACAGCTGAGGGGAAGGAAAGATGGAAGGAGGGAGGGATTGAGAAGCGAAGCCAGGGAGGGATGAGAGAAAGGGGAGCAGCGCGCGCGAGAGAGGGGCGGGGCGTGCATTCCAAAACGAAAGCGCTTCCAGCCAGGGGGCTGCGAGAGAGGGCTGGGAGCGCTTTTGTCCCGAGGAGCTGAAGCTGTAGCCGCAGCCGCCGTGAGAGAAGTCGCGCCCCAAGGCAGGGGGCAGCGGCGGAGGAGAGGGGGCAGATCGGGCGGGGAGCTTGGCGGCACACCTGCCTGTGTCTCGCGGCACACTAGTGTGCCGCGGCACACCGGTTGGGAAACGCTGCTTTACAGTACATAGGAAAAGAGGAATTATTCAGATTCCAAAGCTTAAACACATTAACTTCTTTCATTCATTATTCATAGAAACAATCTGCATAGAGGCAATCTGCCAGGAGGCTATAGTAATAGAAACATAGAAGACTGACGGCAGAAAAAGACCTCATGATCCATCTAGTCTGCCCTTATGCTATTTCCTGTATTTTTATTTTAGGATTATACTCTACCTTCCCCTCTAGTGTTACAAGTAAATAATTTTAAATTTAATTCAACAAATCCAGTTTATTCCAACCTATAATATAATTATCAATGTGAGACCATGAATTATGTGGGTATGAGAAAAAGGTATATTGTCTTTTTGCAGGGTATAACTGTCTCCATGGATCTTTTAGGTTCAATTCATGCACCATATCATAGAACGTATTCGGAATTTTTCATCTTTCCTTCTTGTTCTTCTTTACTCCCTTATAGTCTTTTTTTATTATATATCACTGCATTGCAGTCTCTTACCACACACATATTTTCTTAGTCCAATTATATTATTTCTTTTAATAATTTTTTGTAGAAATCCTTCTGTTTTATATTTGGTGCATAGATTGTTACTAATAAGATTTTTTTGGGGGTGGCTAGTTTTAATTTCCACTACCCTCCTTGTCACTAAATATTGTCTTAAAATTAATCCAATCTTTGACATATACCGCAATTCCACTTTTCTTGTCTCGTGCTAGTGCCAAATGTAATTTTCCTAGTTTGGGATTACTTAAAATTTTACTTAAAATTTGCCTCTTTTCTTTAATGTGAACCTGTTGTATACAAACTATATCCAGTCGGTTTTCTCCAATTTCCGTCAACTAGACAATGTTGTTTGGCGGGACCTAGGGGGAGAGCCTTCTCTGTGGGGGCCCCGGCCTTCTGGAATCAGCTCCCCCTGGAGATTCGTACTGGCCCCACCCTCCTCGCCTTCCATAAGAGTCTTAAGACTCACTTATGCCACCAGGCTTGAGGCTATTAGATTCTTGCCCCGTGGCCAATGAATGTGTTGAGAGAAGGCTGAACGAATGGAATGACTTTTTTAATGGGTTTTTGGGGGTTTTATACTTTAAATTAATTAATTGGATCTAAGATACTGTATATTGTTTATTATATGTTGTAAGCTGCCCTGAGTCCTTGGAGAGGGGTGGCATAAAAGTCAGATAGATGGATGGATGGATGGATGGATGGATGGATGGATGGATGGATGGATAGATAGATAGATAGATAGATAGATAGATAGATAGATACTGTAGATAGATACTGTAGATAGGTAGATAGATAGATAAAGAGAGAGAGAGAGAGAGAGAGAGAGAGAGATACTGTAGATAGATGGATGGATGGATGGATGGATGGATGGATGGATGGATGGATGGATGGATGGATGACTATGGAAATATCTTCAGGCACTATTGGCTCAATGGCTTAGAAAAAAAGATGTACACTGGCCCCTAAAATCAGCTACAACCAGCAGAGTAAAACCAGCAGGAACCCTTTACCTTTAATGTTATACATAGCAATAGCCCTTAGATTTATATACTGCTTTAGAGTGCTTTAGAGCCCTCTCTAAGACATTTACAGAGTCAGCAAATTGCCCCCCAACAATTTGGGTCACAATTTTACCCACTTCAGAAAGATGGAAGGCTGAGTGAACCTTGATACATACTAATGCAGTATATGCACTTTTACTGTTGATGTATGTAGCCCTCAGTGGAGAGAGTAGGTATATATTAATGCATTGGCAGATAAAAGGGAATAAACATAAATGAACAAGTATTTTTTTTTTGTTAATTTACCAACTATGGCTTCCTCCTGTTCTTTAAATGGTAGGCACTTTTTTTTTTTTTTTTAAAGAAGAATATACAGTATTTGCAATGGATTTAATTAGATCCATGTAGGAGAACAGAAGGGCATGGTAGGATTGGCATAAGGATAAACAACTGGCAAATGGTTCATAATTCAGAACCTGCCCAGTGGCTTTTATGTTTTCACTCCAAGCCTTTCAGAAATCAGAAACTGCTTGCCAGATGTCGTAGTTCTTTTTTTTTTTTAATGTAATTTAACTGTTAAAAAGTTCAGGGTTATAATATTTTCCTGATGAAAATGTCTGCGTTTTGTTATATGTTTATTGACTATTATAAAGACCTTAGATTTACTGCTAAATTTATTTTATTTATTTTATTAGTTGGACTTGTATGCCGCCCCTCTCCGAAGACTCGGGGCGGCTCACAACAAGTAAAACAGTCACAACAATCCAATTAATTAAAATATTTAACGATTTAAGAAAACCCCATGTAATAGCAAACACACACACAAACATACCATATATAAATTTAACGTGCCCAGGGGAGATGTTTAGTTTCCCCATGCCTGACGGCAAAGGTGGGTCTTAAGGAGTTTTCGGAAGGCAGGAAGAGTAGGGGCAGTTCTAATCTCCGGGGGGAGTTGGTTCCAGAGAGCCGGTGCCGCCACAGAGAAGGCTCTTCCCCTGGGAGCCGCCAACCGACATTGTTTAGTTGACGGGACCCGGAGAAGGCCCACTCTGTGGGACCTAATCGGTCGCTGGGATTCGTGCGGCAGGAGGCGGTCTCGGAGATATTCTGGTCCGATGCCATGAAGGGCTTTAAAGGTCATAACCAACACTTTGAATTGTGACCGGAAATTGATCGGCAGCCAATGCAGACTGCGGAGTGATGGTGAAACATGGGCATACCTAGGTAAGCCCATGACTGCTCTCGCAGCCGCATTCTGCACGATCTGAAGTTTCCGAACACTTTTCAAAGGTAGCCCCATGTAGAGAGCATTACAGTAGTCGAACCTCGAGGTAATGAGGGCATGAGTGGACTGTGAGCAATGAGTCCCAGTCCAGATAGGGCCGCAACTGGTGCACCAGGCGAACCTGGGCAAACACCCCCCTCGCCACAGCTGAGAGATGGTTTTCTAATGTGAGCTGTGGATCGAGGAGGGACACCCAAGTTGCGGACCCTCTCTGAGGGGTCAATAATTCCCCCCCCAGGGGAATTGTCAATTGATATTGACAATTTTGGAATATAAATGAGGTTGGTACCTCCTCCTTTTTTAAAAGGGGATACAACAGGGGAACATCTGGTAGGAACTTATGTGTGGCATTGGAACAAAAAAGCACTTTGGCAACGTTTCCCTTGAGTGTGTGCTTGTGAAGAAAGGATACAGCTTGTGTAGCCTGCGCGTGATTAAGTACAAGACTGTCTTGCTATCAGAGTAATGTTTAAAGACAAGTCACCAATAAATCCTCTGTGAGGTGGTTAGTGAAGCTAGGCTACCTTAGCTATGAAACAGCTGTTTCCAAAGCAATAACCCAGCTGTTTGGCCCAGGGAAGAGATCTTGCAAGTGTTATTAATCATGGCATTAAAACCAGAAAGCCAGAGCACTGGAGGAAAGCCTGTGTCAGAGGTTTGAAAGGGCAACAACTCCACCATCAGGAGTGTTATATTTATCATGAAGAGTATTTTGTGCTTGTCAGCAAGATTTGGGTTGCATTGGAAAGATCTCTTCTGTTTCACATCTTTCTTGGAGAAGGCCTGAATCTTCTCTCTTCTCCTCAAGCGATGGAGGAGATGCTTTCATTCTTGTTAGTACAGGGTACATGTGCGTTAGGGTTTGCCATTGTAAACTGCATATTGTAAACTGTACCAAACTTGTACTTAAAGAGTTAATGTGCATTCAAAGAGTTAACTTGTACTTGAAGAGTTAATATTCAAGGCTGTTTCCATCACTTCCTCATTGAAGTATAAAAGCTCATTATTTTGCTTGGTCATTTCCTTTACTTTACTTTTGCCTGAGACGGGGGAGTTGTATTAGCTTCGTGCTTGTATTAGCTTCGTGCTTTATCTATATTGTATTTTAGCTTCGTGCTTGTTATCTATATTGTATTTTGCTTTGTGCTCTAATCTTGTAATTGCTCAGTGCGTATTATTCTGTATTTGCTTCGTGCTTATTCTGGATTGTTTATATTTTGTTTATATTATTATTATTATTATTATTATTATTATTATTATTATTATTATTATTATTTATTGGATTTGTATGCCGCCCCTCTCCGTAGACTCGGGGCGGCTAACAACAATGATAAAAACAGCATGTAACAATCCAATACTAAAACAACTAAAAAACCCTTATTATAAAACCAAACGTACACACAAACATACCATGCATAAATTGTAAAGGCCTAGGGGGAAGGAATATTTCAGTTCCCCCATGCCTGATGGCAGAGGTGGGTTTTAAGGAGCTTACGAAAGGCGAGGAGGGTGGGGGCAATTCTAATCTCTGGGGGGAGCTGGTTCCAGAGGGCCGGAGCTGCCACAGAGAAGGCTCTTCCCCTGGGTCCCCACAAACGACATTGTTTAGTCGATGGGACTCAGAGAAGGGCCCACTCTGTGGGACCTAACTGGTCACTGGGATTCATGCGGGAGAAGGCAAGTCCCCGGAGATAATCTGGTCCGGTGCCATGAATAAATAATAATAATTTGTTGGATTGTATGTCGTCGCCCCTCTCCGTAGACTCGGGGCGGCTAACAACACTAATAAACACAACATGTACAATCCAATAATAAAAAACAACAAAAAACCCCTATTATAAAACCAAACATACGCACAAACATACCATGCATAACTTGTAATGGCCTAGGGGGAAGAGCTATCTCAACTCCCCCATGCCTGGCGGTATAAATGAGTCTTGAGTAGTTTACGAAAGACAGGGAGGGTGGGGGCAGTTCTAATCTCCAGAGGGAGTTGGTTCCAGAGGGCCGGGGCCACCACAGAGAAGGCTCTTCCCCTGGGGCCTGCCAAACGACATTGTTTAGTTGACAGGACCCGAAGAAGGCCAACTCTGTGGGACCTTATCGGTCGCTGGGATTCGTGCGGTAGCAGGCGGTTTTATAGGTCATAACCAACACTTTGAATTGTGACCGGAAACTGATCAGCAACCAATGCAGACTGCGGAGTGTTGGTGTATCTAACTGACTTAAGCTGAACTTTAAAAAGCTAACCAGGATTCAGTCTGGTTGACATATTAATAAGAGACAAACCTCCAGGATATTCCAGAGCTTTAGGCTAGGTGGATAATAGAAAAAACATAGAAACATAGAACATTGACAGCAGATAAAGACCTCATGGTCCATCTAGTCTGCCCTTAAACATCCCAGAAGAAGTCAGTCACTTTTGTACTGTTGCCAAGAAAATTATGTGCCTCTATTATTGTAGTCTTTAGGAGTTCAACTTAAGACTGTTTTTCTCTTTCTTTTCTCAATAAGGCATTGGCAAGCAATCTTATCCCAGTTATCCCAGCAATCTTACTTCTCATTTATCTGAACAAACAAAATCCGTTTATCTTAAATCAGACTTATCTGGTCCCTATTCCCAACTGTATCAACTTTCAAAGATCTACAGCTTTCCCGTCCTGCTATGTGAGGTCAAACGGTTTTTTTGTATGAGACAGTGTGTCACCAGCCTCTAATCAAAAATTCTTTAGCTTGATAGGCATTACAACTGTGCTGTTTGTACTGAGTTCCCGCACAGAAAACACATCTCTACTTGTGAATCCTTCTTTTACAAGACTTCACCTCTAAAATAAAATGGATGGAATACTGTGTATATATGCAACAGGAATGGACAAGTTGTGAATCTGAGTGGACTTTCTATGAAGGAGTTCAAGTGATCTGACAAAAGTTTATAATTCCCAATTTTGCAATATTTATTTTTATTTATTTATTTATTTTGTCCAATACACAATGAGGGTTATAGTGGGTATACTGTATATCTATATACACATAATAAAATACATGATGAAGGTTATAGAGGAGATACTCATAGTAAAATATATCTAAGAAATAATAAAAAAGAAGATAAAGTAATAGAACATTATCAATGAAAGAATAGAAGAAGAGATATAGGAATAGAAGAAAGGAATAGGAGATATAGGAGAGCAATAGGACAGGGGACGGAAGGCACTCTAGTGCACTAGTACTCGCCCCATACTGACCTCTTAGGAATCTGGATAGGTCAACCGTGGATAATTTAAAGGTAAAGTGTTGGGGGTTTGGGGATGACACTATGGAGTTTGGTAATGAGTTCCATGCTTCGACAACTCGGTTACTGAAGTCATATTTTTTACAGTCAAGTTTGGAGCGGTTAATATTAAGTTTAAATCTGTTATGTGCTCTTGTGTTGTTGTGGTTGAAGCTGAAGTAGTCACCGACAGGCAAGACATTGCAGCATGTGATCTTGTGGGCAATACTTAGATCTTGTTTAAGGCGTCGTAGTTCTAAGCTTTCCAAATTATTCTTCTGAAGCAGAGTTGGGTTTCTGGAGAACCGGTAGGGGAAATTTTGAGTAGTTCGGAGAACTAAAAAATACCACCTCTGACTGGCTCCACCCTCATCTATTCTCTGCCTCCCAAGTCCCAGCTGATCGAGAGGAAATGGGGATTTTGCAGTGACCTTCCCCTGGAGTGGGGTGCAAATGGAGATTTTACAGTATCCTTCCATTGCCAGGCCCACAAAGTCATGCCCACAAACCCACAACCAGTATTTTTTTTTAAAAATTGAAACCCACCACTGTTCTGATGAGAATAAAAGTGTGTGGGACTAGGAGATGTTAAGTCTGGCATGGAAGGACAATAAGCTCTCTACTTGGGGCTACCTTTGAAAAGTGTTCGGAAACTTCAGATCGTGCAGAATGCAGCTGCGAGAGCAATCATGGGCTTCCCAAGATATGCCCATGTTACACCAACACTCCACAGTCTGCATTGGTTGCCGATCAATTTCCGGGCACAATTCAAAGTGTTGGTTATGACCTATAAAGCCCTTCATGGCATCGGACCAGAATATCTCCGGGACCGCCTTCTGCCGCACGAATCCCAGCGACCGGTTAGGTCCCACAGAGTTGGCCTTCTCCGGGTCCCGTCGACTAAACAATGTCGTTTGGCGGGACCCAGGAGAAGAGCCTTCTCTGTGGCGGCCCTGACCCTCTGGAACAAGCACCCCCCGGAGATTAGAACTGCCCCCACCCTCCTTGCCTTTCGTAAAGTTCTTAAGACCCATCTCTGCCGTCAGGCATGGGGGAACTGACACATCTCTCCCGGGCTTATACAGTTTATACATGGAATGTTTCTGTGTTTGTTTGCTTTTAATAATGGGGTTTTTAGTGTTTTTTAAATTATTAGATTTGTTCTTACATTGTTCTTGTTATTGTTGTGAGCCGCCCTGAGTCTACGGAGAGGGGCGGCATACAAATCTAATAAATGAATGAATGAATGAATGAATGAATGAATGAATGAATGAATGAATAAATAAATAAATAAATAAATTCCTAGGGTCAGATATATTGCCCCGGAAGCGGAGTAAAGACGCTGAGACAGTGCATGGATTTAAATGTAGGGTCAATTTATTAAATTAGCATAAATTTAAATAACGTAACTTAACGTAAATTTAAATAGAAACATAGAAACATAGAAGACTGACGGCAGAAAAAGACCTCATGATCCATCTAGTCTGCCCTTATACTATTTTCTGTATTTTATCTTACAATGGATATATGTTTATCCCAGGCATGTTTAAATTCAGTTACTGTGGATTTATCTACCACGTCTGCTGGAAGTTTGTTCCAAGGATCTACTACTCTTTCAGTAAAATAATATTTTCTCATGTTGCTTTTGATCTTTCCCCCAACTAACTTCAGATTGTCCCCTTGTTCTTGTGTTCACTTTCCTATTAAAAACACTTCCCTCCTGGACCTTATTTAACCCTTTGACATATTTAAATGTTTCGATCACGTGCCCCCTTTTCCTTCTGTCCTCCAGACTATACAGATTGAGTTCATTAAGTCTTTCCTGATACGTTTTATGCTTAAGACCTTCCACCATTCTTGTAGCCCGTCTTTGGACCCGTTCAATTTTGTCAATATCTAATAATTTCAATTCAACTGTAAACAAAAGACCTGCAGAGGCCAAAAACTAACGGGGCGGAAATTCCTATCAAAACCTTCCTAGGCAACTTATTGGGCATAACTCCTTGCTGAACCACCTTCACCTGGATCTGAGCCACACCCTTCACCATGTAGGAGGAGCTCACCCTCCAATCCCCGAGGGCAATTGGATCCGGTGAGTCCCATGGGCATCCTCTCTCCAATCCCCGAAGTTGCACCAACCTATAGTTCATGGAGAGAAGCGGTCCATCATCTTTTGAAAAGATGCCCAAAAGGAGCGTGCGCAGTTGCTCCTACTGCCCATTTCTGCCCCTAACCTGCCAAACCCCAGTGACCAGAGGGAAGCCAAATTAATCTACATAGCGCCGCACCCCCTAACCAGTCCATCCTTACCGTCAGTGTGGAATAGGCAAAAAACCGACCACCCCAATATGGGAAGCCACAAAAAATTCCTATTCGGCCCCGAAGTGACCCCTTCCAGACACACTGTATGATAGTGGAGGGCGGGCGGGTGTTCGCTTCGGAATCCAGCAGGGGGCAAGGGGGAGGTCCTGTTTGGCCAGGCCTTAAATAGGGCGGTCTAGGACCTCCCCCCGAGCCCAGGAGGCAGCGCGCCACCTTGGCGTGCTGCCAAAAGTCGAACTTCCAGTTTTGCCGGAAACCGGAAGTTCGGAGCTCCATGGAGCTCACGACAGCATCCCCCGGCTCTGGGAGCAATTTTGGCCAGCGGTTAAAGGCGCTGGTTGTGCATTTCTAAATGTATTTGAAATGTGTGCATGTTGTACAAGGTTCTGATTAGTGGTGCTCAGGATTCTAGGAAAAGCAAAGTCAATCCTGAAATTCTTAATCTGGGTATCCTTGATGTAGAATTTATCACAAGAGTCTTTTGTCTTGTGGCTATAGTAGGTGTCAAAATGACTTCAAGCTAATTTAAACCACAGAGATATAAGATATCTCAACTGTTCTCATCCATCCTTCTCTCCAATTTATCAAACCCCCATTCAAGTTAATGGGCATCATGTAGCAATGAATTCTTCAAGTATTTGTATGCCGCCCCGAGTCTTCGGAGAGGGGCGGCATACAAATCTAATAAATAAATAAATAATAATTATGAATGATGCTTCATTTTGCCTGTTTTAAGTCTCTTTCTAATCAACTTCAAAGGATTGTCCTGCTTCTTGTGTTTTGAGAGAGAGGATAAATACACTGCTCAAAAAAATAAAGGGAACACTTCAATAAGAGAATATAACTCCAAGTAAATCAAACTTCTGTGAAATCAAACTGTCCACTTAGGAAGCAACACTGATTGACAATCAATTTCACAGGCTGTTGTGCAAATGGAATAATTGTGAAAATAAAATATTCAATAAGAATATTTCATTCATTCACATCTAGGATGTGTTATTTGAGTGTTCCCTTTATTTTTTTGAGCAGTATAGTTTATCCCTGACCTTTTTACATCTTAATCATGTCTCCCCATATTTGTCTTTTTCCAACAAGAGAACTAATCATTCTAGCTTTTGCACCCTTAAAGGGTTTAATATCATGTGTAAACCTGGCCAGCTAACAGCTTACAACTTACACTGAAGACAGGAGCACTCATGAACTGCTAACAACATTGCCCAACAGAGAGGATCTCTATTTCTTACTTTCTTTTTAAAAATTGCCCATTCTTCTTGTTTTAAACAATTAGCACTCCATAGAAGAGTCTTCTTATCCTATAGCTACTAGGTTTGCTCAAATGACTTTTATGAATTTTGTCGATGCCTTTAAACATTCAAATAATAATAACAATTAATAATAATTTATTAGATTTGTATGCCGCCCCTCTCCGAAGACTCGGGGCAGCTCACAACAAATACAAATCTAAGTAATAAATAAAATAAATAAATATAACATTGCAACAAATCTAGTATTAAAAGAGAAAGATATATAAAACCCTAACAATTAAAAACCATGCAACACATACATACCAAAACATAAAATATAAAAGCCTTGGGGAGGTGTCTCAGTTCCCCCATGCCTGGCGATATAGGTGGGTGTTGAGTAGTTTGCGAAAGACAAGGAGGGCGGGGGCTGTTCTAATCTCCGTGGGGAGTTGATTCCAGGGGGCCGGGGCCGCCACAGAGAAGGCTCTTCCCCTGGGGCCCGCCAAACGACATTGTTTGGTCGATGGCCCCAGAGAAGACCAACTCTGTGGGACCTTATCGGCCGCTGGGATTCGTGCGGTAGAAGGCGGTTCCGAAGGTACAAATAGCAAAGTTAGTTTGCCTAATGTTTGCCTAATACCCACTACCTTTTTGCAGTAACAATAAACTATCCAAGAGCTATATTTTAACCATTGCTGAAAATTGCACACATTAATTAATGAAGAAACATAATAAAATATAGAGGGCAGGCACTATGCAGATCTGTTGTGAAGCAAAGAATAGCACAAGTAAACAACATAGATGAACAATAAGGAGAAGCAACTGAGTACAAGGAAGCAAATCAGAACAGGAAACAATTGAAGCAATTGAGAAGAGGAAGAGAAGAAAACCCACTGATGATACTTTAGAAAGCAAAGAAAAGTCAGTGATGTAATGGAACAAATAGTATTTGACTAGTTATTTGACTGATGCCATACCATGCAATCAATTAGTAATATGAGTTTGCAATTTGTTTATTCACTGATCGATTGCACTGATTTTTACATAAAAGATAAATAAATGACATTTAGACTAGGATTGCCTCCTTACATCTAGCCTAAAGCTGGTGAAGTTGCCTTCTTTTTAACTTGAGTAGGGTTTTTTTTAAAAAAAACTGAGGAAATGCTGATAACATTCTCTTTTAAAAAATATTTTTAATTGATTTTTCTTTAAGACAAACAAAACAAACAACATTTAACATTTATAGGAGCTACCATTGCTCCACTAAGTATAGAAGTCTTACTAATACAAAAAAGAAAACTAATTGTAATTCAGATCAATACAGAAAAATAATTCTTAATATACTACTATAATATAACGTCTATTTCAACATTTTCATTTTAACATTGTGATTAAAATAATTAAAATCAATTAATAAATCTAAAAGCTTATTCGTAATATTTCTTAATATACTACTATAATATAATATCTACTTCAACATTTGTATTATAACATTGTGGTTAAATGCTGATAACATTCTTGACACCATCATAGTAAAGTTTGCATTTTCATTTGCTAACAGTGTGTGTGTGTGTGTGTGTGTGTGTGCGCGCGCGCACGTGTGCGTGTTAATGCTTTATTGTGGTCAATCATTTCATAAATGTTTTTCATATTTCCAAGTCTGCTTACATTATTTTGAGTTCACACATGTGAAATAACAAGTACAGCTTGCCAAAAAATATATTCATCAAATGAGGGTACATGCACAGTTTTCCTAAATCCCTTGCATCGTATAAATGGCAGCACATGGCCAGAATATGCATATTATATAAACTCAACTCTCCATGATTCTGTTAGAAAAAAACTGGTGCATCTTCTTATCCAAAAAGGTATAATTCACAAATCAAATGGTGATTATTCATGCACATCTTTCATGATCTAAATTAAAATTAGGCCTTGTGAATTCAGGAGGCTTGACTTATAAAAGAAATTCCTCCGGGACCGCCTTCTGCCGCACGAATCCCAGCGACCAGTTAGGTCCCACAGAGTTGGCCTTCTCCGGGTCACGTCGACTAAACAATGTCGTCTGGCAGGCCCCAGGGGAAGAGCCTTCTCTGTGGCGGCCCCAGAGTCAACTCCCCCCAGAGATTAGAACTGCCCCCACCCTCCTTGTCTTTC
Organism: Erythrolamprus reginae; assembly: GCF_031021105.1. Lineage (NCBI taxonomy): Eukaryota > Metazoa > Chordata > Lepidosauria > Squamata > Dipsadidae > Erythrolamprus > Erythrolamprus reginae. Next base: position 172,339,655 of record NC_091952.1, read on the forward strand.
GTAAATTGCATAAGACCCACCTATATCGCCAGGCATGGGGGAATTGAGACATCTCCCCCAGGCTTATAAAGTTTTATGTATGGTATGCTTGTGTTGCATGGTTTTAAAATGTTGGGTTTTAAATGTGTTTCTTTTAAACATTAGATTTGTCACATTGTACATTGTTTTATTATTGTTGTGAGCCATCCTGAGTCTGCGGAGAGGGCTGGCATACAAATCTAATAAATTATTATTATTATTATTATTATTATTATTATTATTATTATTATTATTATTGTCAGTACAACACAGCAAACGAGATCACTATGCTGGCTTTCGTATTTCATCACCAGTCGGCCACTTCCCAAGCACCTAGGACTGCGTGATGTAGCGGCGAATTATGTTTGCCGATCCCAGTAAGCAACCTTTTGCAATTGACAGATGGAAATTTGGTCAATTCCGATGGTTTTCAAATGTCTGCTGAGATCTTTGGTACTGCGCCCAGCGTGCCAAGTACCACTGGGACCACTTTCACTGGCTTATGCCAGAGTTGTTGCAGATCGATTTTTAGATCTTCGTATTTCACTAATTTCTCTAGCTGCTTCTCCTCAATTCTGCTGTCCCCTGGGATTGCGATGTCGATGATCCATACTTTCTTTTTCTCCACGATCACAATGTCTGGTGTGTTATGCTTCAGAATTCGGTCAGTCTGAAGTCGGAAGTCCCACAGTAGTTTTGCTTGCTCATTTTCGACCACTTTTTCAGGCTTATGATCCCACCAGTTCTTTGCCACTGGTAAATGGTTATTATTATTATTATTGTTGTTGTTGTTGTTGTTGTGGTTGTTGTTGTTGTTGTTGTTGTTGCTATTTGAATAGGAGAGCAGATCATTTTTTCTAGTAGCTCAGTTCTTTGTCACACACGTTGATGAAGATCTTGATTGGAGAACCTGTTCCAACTTGGTAGGATCCTGTGCACAGGATTTAAACCCGGTTTTATGCACTCATGTTTGAGGGACAGAATGCAGTATGACAGATCGGAATACAACAAGAGAATAGGGGAAATAAACCACAATACAGCCTACATATTAAATTTTATAGTCAACATATACATATAGTTCCTTGGTTAAACTTATCGAGAACTCATACCACAGTGTTGTGTTGAATAAAATTCTCATGGCAGAAAAAGAGCAATATTCATGGACAAGGCATCCTGAACTATAGAAGTCTCTAATCTTGCAAGTTGCAACTACACTTTTCAAAATAATCTTCTGCTTTGTTATGCTACTCAAATAGCCAACTGCTAGTGGAATATTCATACAAATAAATGCTGATTTGTTGTATGTAAGTGGCTCATCCAAACAGCTGGTTTAATTACTTTCGTTCTGTAGTCCATGGGGCTACATACAGTAAACCAGCACTGAGAAACGATTTTCACAATCTCTCTCTATTCTGCCTTGTTAGCAAGATAAGTAAATTCTCCTTTCCTGCTTGTGTAATGCCAGGCAAGGCGCATTGTACAAGGTGCAGTGATTGATGGATGCATTTCCTTTCTCACCTACAAAATCAGGGGGGTTGGGGGGAGGTGAGAGAAAGCAAGGTTTGACAGATGGCTAGGCTCATGGGTTTAAGGGACCTGTCAGCATCTAACCCACATGTTGGATAGGGAAATTCTACCTCTCCTGCTTTACCAAGAAGTCCCCACTCAACTGGTGAATTAGATGCAGAAGCCCTTGCCCCTCCCCACCCAATGGACCATCCTTTGAATTTCTACTGTCTTGTGAGCCCTTGTCCTTCTCTGTCTTTCTTTTTTGCTCAGTCTTTCTTTCTCCTTCTTGCTTTCATGTTTGTCTGTCTTTTAAGCTAACCCTAATCCTAGCTCATCTGTCTGTCTCACCACCTTACTTGCCTGCTCAATCTTGCTGGTCTCCCTCCATCACAGTGTCATTATTATTATTATTATTATTATTATTATTATTATTATTATTATTATTATGTCAATACAACACAGCAAACGAGATCACCATGCTGGATTTCATATTTCATCACCAGTCAGGTGCTTCCCAAGCACCTAGGACTGTGTGATGTAGTGGCGAATTATGTTTGCCGATCCCAGTAAAGCGGCCTTTTGCAATTGACAGATGGAGATTTTGTCAATTCCGATGGTTTTCAAATGTCCGCTGAGATCCTTTGGTACTGCGCCCAGCGTGCCAAGTACCACTGGGACCACTTTCACTGGCTTATGCCAGAGTCATTGCAGCTCGATTTTTAGATCTTCATATTTCACTAATTTCTCTAGCTGCTTCTCCTCAATTCTGCTGTCCCCTGGGATTGCGATGTCTATGATCCATATTTTCTTTTTCTCCACAATCAGGATGTCTGGTGTGTTGTTGTTGTTGTTGTTGTTGTTGTTGTTGTTGTTGTTGTTGTTATTATTATTATTATTATTATTATTATTATTATTATTATTATTTAGATTTGTATGCCGCCCCTCTCCGCAGTTGTGGGGCAGCTCACAGCAGTGATAAAAACAACATACAATAACAAATCTAATATTAAAAGTCTAAAATAACAATTTAACATTAAAAAGTCTAAAAAAAACCATTATTTAAAAAGCATACATACAAACATACCATACATGAAACTACATAGGCAAGGGGAGATAGTAATTACTACTTCATGGTACTGTGAGCAAAATTCAGGCCCAAAGACATTGTGGTTGCAGTGTCCCAGATCGTAAAACTCAATAAATGTATCACTTAGCACTAGAGATTCTGACCCCAATTGGGATTCTAAGTCACTAATTGCCTCTATGATTTTTCTTTGAAATACTGGATTTCCAATTTATGTTGCCGAAAGAATAACTTTGGGAAGAAGCAATCTCTCAGAGGCTCATTATCAATAAGCATCCTGTTATGAATACAGTGGTACCTCTACCTAAGAACGCCTCTATTTATGAACTTTTCTAGATAAGAACCAGATGTTCAAGATTTTTTTGCCTCTTCTCAAGAACCATTTTCCACTTACAAACCGAGCCTCGGAAGCTGCAACCGGAAAAGACAGGGAGAAGTCTTTGTGGGGGTCTCTCTAGGAATCTCCTGGGAGGAAACAGGGCCGGAAAAAGCGGGGAGAAGCCTCTGTGGGGCCTCTCTAGGAATCTCCTGGGAGGAAACAGGGCCAGAAAAAGTGGGGAGAAGCCTCTGTGGGGCCTCTATAGGAATCTCCTAGGAGGAAACCACCCTCCCTGTGGTTTCCCCAATCACATGCATTATTTCCTTTACATTGATTCCTATGGGAAAAATTGCTTCTTCTTACAAGTTTTCTACTTAGGAACCTGGTCACAGAACGAATTAAATTTGTAAGTAGAGGTACCACTGTATTATATCTTGTTCGTTTTGGGCCCTGACTTCATGGAAGTCTAACCCTAACCTTAGTTAGGATTTTCCTTCCAAGACAGGGTTTTCCCAGTCATATCATTGAGGGAATAAATTTGAGAAGAATTTCTAAGAGGATCCATCAATACCGTCTATAATTAGGATGGTGTGGATTGTTTTTAGACCCTGATTTCGAGGAAGCCTCACCCTAACTCTAATCCTAGCCTGTTTTCCTTCTAGTTACTGGTTTCTGATTCATAATTCCCAGGATATCAATTTGAAAAGAAATGACTTCTCAGAAGTTCACTATCCATAAACATCCTCTATTAATCTTTCTGTGGTGTTCATTTTTTTGCCCTGACTTCAAAGAAACCTAACTCTAACCCTAGCCCTAACCCTAGCTAGGATTTTTCTCGATAGAGGTTTCCTATTCACATTGCCCAGGATATTAATTTGGAAAGAAATGACCTCTCAAAGGCTGAGTGTCCATAAATACCATCGATTAATCTTTCTGTGTTGTTTGTTTTTGGCCCTGACTTCAAGGAAACTTAATCCCTAGTTTTTGATGGAGTGTGTCCTCTCCAAATGTGCTTTTTCCATGTACATTTGGGAAGAATGAATATTAAGAAGCCAACTACGAGTCTACGGAGAGGGACGGCATACAAATCTAATAAATAAATAAATACTGATAAACACTCGTACCATGAAGTTGATTTTTTGGCCCTGACCCTTAAAAAGCCTAACCCTAAGTAGAGTTTTCCCTCAAAATAGGATTTTCCTATGCATTTTCTCTAAACTTTAAACTTCCAAAATATTTGGCAGGGTAACTCAAGGTACTCTAGACTAAACAGCATATCTTAGGCTGTGTAAATTATCTGCAAGTGTTAAAACAAAAGCAAAAACAAAGATCCCTTCTTACAGTATTAATAAGGGAAATGTGATGATAATCACGGTGATTTTAAGATTAGATTGAGCACTAAACCACCATTGAGTAAATGGTCATTTGATTAGAACTGGAGAACAGCCATTCCAATAAAAAAATATCATTGCATAGACATAAAAAATACAAACATTAATCACAAGACAGTTTGGTTCTGCAACCCAACAAAACAGACACAGACTTCAGAGCATAATTAGAACTGCAGAAAAAACAATTGCTTCCACTGAAGACCTGACACGAGTCAAAAAGAGGGCTGTGAAAATATTTGTAGACACCTCACATCCTGGACACAAATTGTTTCAACTCCTAACCTCAAAACGATGCTATAGAGCACTGTACACCAGAACAAGAACAGTTTTTCCCCAAATGCTATCATTCTGCTAAACAAATAATTCCCTCAACATTGTCAAACTATTTACTAACCTTGCACTATTAATTTTCTCATCATTCCCATCACCCATCTCCTCCCACAAATGACTATATGAATGTAACTATATTGCTTGTAAACTTACAATTTATATTGACTGGTTCCTAATATGATTTGATTGCTAATATGTACCCAGACTATCATTAAGTGTTGTACCTAATGATTCTTGACGAACGTATCTTTTCTTTTATGTACACTGAGAGCATATGCACCAAGACAAATTCCTTGTTTGTCCAATCACACTGGGCAATAAATTCTTTATCTTTTTTTGGCTTTTTTATTTCCCCCACCATATATCAAATAATGACATGCATATAAACCAAGCATAATAATAAAGAAAACATCAAAAGTACCTTGCTTTGACTTTGTTCAATAAATAAAGTGTCCATTAATTCTATTCTATCCAGAAATTGAGGCATTTACTATATTTTCATTGTGCCCTTTTTTAGTTCCTGCACAGATTCTGCCATACTTTAAACTATATTCAAATACTATATTTTTTAAAAAATTCAAAATTTCAAGAGATAATTAGAGATGATACCTTGCATCAGTTGGTGGAGAGGGAAACTATGCATTTTTGAAAGGTGTCAAAAAATAAAAATAAAAGCAATGTTTAAAAGATACTATCTACGTTTGGAATCAAATAGGAAAATGTCACTACAATGGCATCATCGATCTCCATATTTTTTTCAGAAGTAAGGATTGCTGTGTGAAAGTTCACAGCAAACCAGGACAACTTTCAATGCTCAGCCTAATTTCCTGTGTTTTTGGTCTAATATCAAAAGCCTTCTGCAAACTGCTTCTCTGTCTTTTCTTCTATGGTTTAAATCAACCTAAGAAGACATTCCCATACATGGTTGCTCTTTTACAGAGTCTGTCAATTTACAAAGCATTGTAAAAATATGGTAAGAATTAAGCCAGTGGTATTCAAAGTATTGTTTTCAAAACAAGGGCAAAGATAATACACATCATGTTGCTCCATACATCATTTTCAAAACAGTAAAATTACGGTACATGTTTTTCTCTTTTACCTTTTTTTTTTAATTGCTTTGTAGCTTTCTCCCCCTGTTCTTAAAATCACCAGAGGGCTGCGCTACAATAATGTAACATAAACAAGGGTTGCTTTTGACATTTGGAGATTCTGTTTGTCTTTTATACTATTTGTATCCGATGATACTTCAAATATATTATTGCAATGATTTGTCTGTGTAGGACCTCCGCATGGAAAGGTCCTTTCAAAGACTTTAAACATGGCTACAAATAGTGAACCTTGATCCTATATTTAATTTAACAAATATGATTTTTTTTTTTAAAGTGCATTTACTATTCTGATTTTCTATGTCCTTCTTGAAATGCCGCTTTGGCATAAATGATGGCCGATATGAAACTTTCAGCATACCCTCATAACACAGATCTGATTTAGCTTGGGCAAGGCATTACAGTATTTTTCAATCTGATGAAGTAAACATCAAATACAGAGATATGATGATTGTATCTATCATCAAATATTCCAGATGCCTGAAGCCCTAGTCCTGAGGCAACAAAGCCCAATCGCTATAAATATATATATGCAAATCCTTATATAGTGGTACCTCTACTTAAGAGCACCTCTACTTAAGAACTTTTCTAGATAAGAACCAGGTGTTCAAGATTTTTTTGCCTCTTCTTAAGAACCATTTTCTACTTAAGAACTCGAGCCCGGAAAAATTTCCCAGGAAATTTGAGAGCGGCATGAAGGCCCAGCCAGTCTCCTGTCATTCCCCCTTTAATCCCGTTCATCTTGGGCTTTTCTGGGCTGCCAGAGGAGCCTTTCGGTGGCGCTTAAAGAGGCTTTGGCAGTCCAGAGGGAACAAAGCATTTTCCTTTCTCTGGGCGCTTGGAGAGGGAATAAACCTCTGCCAGCACTCAGAGAAAAGAAATGCTGGGCAGAAATTGTCCTCCTCTTCTTCTTCCTCCTCCTCCTCCCACCTAAATCTTGAGCTTTTATTTCCTTCCTAATGAGTTTGCACACGTTATTTGCTTTTATATTGATTCCTATGGGAAAAATTGCTTCTACTTACAAACTTTTCGACTTAAGAACCTCACACAACGAATTAAGTTCTTAAGTAGAGGTACCACTGTATATGATTTTTTTTTTAAACTATTTTTGTGCATTGAAACTCTCTGCTCCTTACCCAGTAGTACAACATATGCAGCCATCTTTGCATAATTGATATTCTTCCAGTGTTGGAGCATTCACAACTTCTGGAGGCAACTTGTTCCACTGTTTAATTGTCCTAACTACCAGGAAATTTCTCCTTAGTTCTAGGTTGCTTCTCTCCTTGATTAGTTTTCATCCATTGTTTCTTGTCCTGCCTTCAAGTGCTTTGGAGAATAGTCGAGCCCCCTCTCTTCTTTGTGGCAACCCCTGAGATATTGGAACACTGATATCATGTCTCCCCTAGTCCTTCTTTCCATTAAACTGGACCAGTGCTTCTCAATTATTTTCTGTGTGTGTCCCCCCCCCCCCCCCCGGAAGAAGTAAACTATTTCACATCCCCAATTCTCCAATCTGGGCCCCAATGGAATTTTAGTGTTAATATTTATTATTTTACTTATTATAAGCTGCAAGCAAACTATTGGCTGGGGAAGGATGCTCTACCCACTTACCTGGGAGTAAGTCATACTGAACTCAGTGGAGCCTTTTTTTGGTTAGGCAGGCATGGGCTACCGAGGTTAGAGCCTCTTCTGACACGGGGCCAGGCCAGCTTAATCAAGCTGATGTTTTGGGATTGCCGGCCTGGCCCATAATAATAATAATAATAATAATAATAATAATAATAATTATTATTATTATTATTATTATTATTATTATTATTATTATTATTATTTTATTTATTCTTTATGATTTATTGTTTCTAAGCCATTGAGCCAATAGTGCCTGAAAATATTTCCATAGTCATCCATCCGTCCGTCCGTCCATCCGTCCGTCCGTCCATCCGTCCGTCCGTCCGTCCGTCCATCCATCCATCCATCCATCCATCCATCCATCCATCCATCTATCCATCTATCCATCCATCTATCTGACTTTTATGCCACCCCTCTCCAAGGACTCAGGGCAGCTTACAACATATGTAACAGGTCCAAAGACGGGCTACAAGAATGGTGGAAGGTCTTAAGCATAAAACATATCAGGGAAGACTTAATGAACTCAGTCTGTATAGTCTGGAGGACAGAAGAAAAAGGGGGGACATGATCGAAACATTTAAATATGTTAAAGGGTTAAATAAGGTCCAGGAGGGAAGTGTTTTTAATAGGAAAGTGAACACAAGAACAAGGGGACACAATCTGAAGTTAGTTGGGGGAAAGATCAAAAGCAACGTGAGAAAATATTATTTTACTGAAAGAGTAGTAGATGCTTGGAACAAACTTCCAGCAGACATGGTTGGTAAATCCACAGTAACTGAATTTAAACATGCCAGGGATAAACATATACATATCCTAAGATAAAATATAGGAAATAGTATAAAGGCAGACTAGATGGAACATGAGGTCTTTTTCTGCCGTCAATCTTCTATGTTTCTATGTTTCTAGAAATATCCATTTCCTGAAACCATTCTTCATATGTTTTAGCCTCCAGTCCCCTGATCATTTTTGTTGCTCTTCTCTGCAGTCTTTCTAGAGTCTCAAGGTCTTTTTTGTGGAGATGAAAAGTGAAAGCAGTATTCCAAGTGTGGTCTTACCAAGGCATTTTAAAGTGGTATTAACACTTCATACGGTCTTGATTCTATCCTTGTAATAATGCAGCCTAGGACTGTGCACATAAATAACCTAAAAATGACCTGAATGTAAAAAATTGGATCATTTATTTCCTTATCTTTTTATGCATATTCTGATGCTTGCATGGCAAAGAACTCAGTAAAATACATCTGAAGATTAATCAACTGGGGAAAAAATCCATCCAGACCTATCATGGCTGGAATTTTGCACGAAGAGCATACAATTTAACGTTGTCATTAATACAGGGAAATATGCAGTACACTGCATTCCACAAAAATAGCACTGTCCCTTGTGAGTTTCTCCATTGTGTATAAAATAGCCTAAAATGGCTCCCCCACCACCACCCCACAAAGGCTGACGTAGGTGACACCAAGGAGGTCTCCAATCAATCCTGAAATGTTACATTGTCCTTTCTTGTTCACAACCTTGTCCAATTATTGCTGTTTCAGGTGGCCCAAAATATGTTCCTGGTTTTTAACTTTGGAAAGTTTAGGAAGCTTAAAGCTTTACAATCTCTAATGCAGCTTGAACTCACTGGTGTTATTCTATCAGCAGAAAGGCACCGTCTTTGAGGCTTGGCCTTTTCAGAAAGTAAATTCCAGCTTGTAATACCCAGGCTGTATGTTTCAGGAAATCAGCATTAACCTATTAGTATGCCGTTTTCCTTGGAGGAGAGCCATCTTCACACTGAGCCTCTATTCCTTACTGCAAGCTTTCCTGTCACTGTTCCGTGTCCGCGACCCAGCCTGAGGCAGCCTTTGACGGCTCTCGAGCCACTTCCTGCATTCTGTTCAAGCACTAATTGAAAATTTGGGTGGCCTTGCTTATTTATTTTCATGGAATGTAGTAGGTTATATTTTCATGGCACTTTCTCAGCAGTGCAACGTTTCAATTTCAAAATCACTGCCGCATGAGGGAAAGCATACCCTCGCACACTCTCCCTCTCACACACACAAAAGAAACAGGGTAGCTCTGATTAAGGCTTTGCAAATCTTTTTTCACAGATGAGGTGGTTTTTAGAGGCCAAATTGTTTCAATGGACATTAGTGTGAACATTAATCTGAATTTTAGTTTTAAAAGAAGATGCCTATAAATATAGTTAAGATTGTATTCAGATGATTGATTTTTAAGTATTTGGAGTGCATAAAGTTTTGGTCAATGTATTTTTCCATCTTGGTGAAAACAAACAAACAAATGTAAGTGAACAGAACATTAGTGTTAAATTAGTTTAAAACCTTTGGTAAATTCCATGATTTTATAATTTTTACTGAACAACATATTTTATTAGTCTTGTTTTTCATCAATTCAATGCCAACAATAATTTTAAAAGTGGACTATGCACCTTAGTCATTTTTAAAAAATTGATATTGCTAAATGTTCATGTTTCTGCATGTGGGATAACGGAATTTGAAATCAGAATTTCCAGAACAGTGTAAAAATGTTTATGTTATAAGAAATGTAACAAACTGAAAAAAATGGGCATAAATCTGTATTAAATTATAGAAATGTTGTTTTTAAAATTTGAAAACTAATAATTTTTTTTAAAAAAAGTTTATATTTTGTAGAAATCACATTAGTCCTTTTCATTTTAACTGCAGTAATTCTGCCATTTTATATCGAAATGTGCTGTAATCTGTATTATCAAGAGTTAGATCCAATGAAGCATTACAGTATTATTTGTTAATTATGTTTTGTGTTCCATCACTTCTTACAAGCAACTCTTTTTTCCCATCACAATAATTTACAATTAAAGCAGCTTCATAGCCCCTTTATTATTGGATGTTGTGGGTTAAAAACAAAAACAAGTCTCTAAAGATACCCTAAATTTTCAAATGTATCAGCACAATTTGGAGAGTGCCATTTTTTCCAGAAGCACCGTAGCTTTAAAGAACAGGATACATTAAAGGTGGAAAAAACATCTATTGCAAATTGTCTGAGAAAAGGTGAAGTTGCTCAGTAGCAGAATACCAATTGTGGATGGAAGCAAAATGAAATGAAATCCCTTAGAAGAGAACTAGAAACTTTGCAGCAGATTCTAGTGATGCAATGATTATTTTAATTATAATGTATCATGCTTTATGTGTATTTCATAGACCAAAGGCAGATTTTACACTGTTCAGTATATGGACACCAATTTAACAAGTGCTCATTGTCAATAGCCAATTATGTGTTAGGTTTCCACAGCCTTCAAAAAACACCACAGTACATTTCTATAACTGGATTCAAAGAATACTTGAGGGTGTAGTTTACTTAACTTTTTTTTTGAATGAGATGCAATTAGTTTTATTTACACAATACATTAAGCCACAAATCCTAGTTTATATCCAGAGTGGCTATGACGCCCAAGCTCCAAAACTACATTGGGTTTACTCCTAAGTATGAACCCATGAACTATCATGTGACTGTGCACATGAAAGCAATATTAACTTAAATCTGTTTACTACTTGGAAGCTCTCCAGAGTAAGTAAAGGCCCCGATAATAAATTAATTGTAAATAACAGTTTTTAAAAAACATTAAGAGACATGTTTTCTTCAAACAACCCTGAAATTAAAATATGCGAAATAATTATCAACAAGATTTTCAAACCAGGTTTTTAGCTGTTTAGCACAAATATTATACCCATTAATTTGATCTTTCTCCTAGATACATTTCAGTTGCATTCACATTACCTTGGTTTGTTTGATTTATATGCACAGAGCCAATTATGGTTTATTCAGTGTCATAAAATGGGGCAAAATTCACTTAACAACTGTCTCACTTAGCAACAGGAATTTTAACCTTAATTGTGGTTGTAAGTCAAGGACTACGTATTTGTATATACAGTATTATTATTACCTTTACAGTAAGGCATAGTATAGGGTGCTTTATTGCTTTAAGTTAGGGATGTCAAATCTGTACCTGTGGTCCGGATGCATCACATACTGGCCACATCCAGCCCCCCAGTTTAGTGAAGGGGAAAAAGTTGTGATACATCATGTGATGACAATGTGACGCCACAAGTTTGACAACTCTGCTTTAAGTTATGCAGTAAAAAAATTATCCAGTTAAAATTTACCTGTTCTAATGCAGTCATTAGACAGAGTGGTGGGATAGAAACAGTAAACAGCAAAACAGCAAAAGACAGAGTGGTGGGATAGAAAAAGTAAACAGCAAAAACAAAATTTACTTGGCAGCTTTCTCCTTTGAAAGTTAAGCTAAACAGATTTAAAACTTTTTTTTAAAAAAAGAATTGGGAATGTCATTGAGGCACTCCACTCACAGAACCTTGTAAAAATTGCAGTCTGGAAGAGAATCCTAGATATATTAATTTTTCAGGAGACTGTCTAGGTTCTTAATCTCATTTGTGTTTGCCAAACTAGCCACTGTGGGAATATGAAAGAAGCCACTTTGCATGTGTAGGTCTAAATCCTTTGAGTCTGAATTAGATCACTGTATTCTAAACAGAGCTTTCAATAGGGGGAAAAAACGGGGTATTTTTCTGCAAAGACTGGATAAAATTTTTAGAAAAGCCAAACTCAATAGGTACAAAAGCATACCAATTTTCAATGCAATGTGTAAAGTGAAGTAACATTTCCATTAAGGTCAGAAATATATGTAATTTATATATTGTATAACAAGTATTCCCCCCCCCCCAAGTAGTGTTTAAATTGACCCAGAAGAATTGCAGGATGCAGACAAACAACATTCTTACCTAATCTCTACGTTTCAGTATTTAGTATTTTTAGCGGTAAGGAATAATTTGAACAATTTTGCAAGATTTGTTTGGCTTCCAAAAACAATGCCTCTAGGTCAGAAGTTCAGGTTTTCCAAATAAGCCTTTCAAGAGGGGAGAAGAGAAGTCCTCTACAACTGATAGATAAAACAGTTGACTAGTGGATGCTCTTTTCTGATGTTGCAGATAAATTGACTGTGCGTTCTTATTGATTTGTGGGTTTCTTTCGCCCCCCCCCCCACTTCTAACAACATAATAACACTCCACGGACTGCCGATTGGTTTTCAGGCGCAATTCAATGTGTTGGTAATGACCTCTAAAGCCCTACATGGCATCGGGCCAGATTACTTGCGGTACTGCCTTCTGCTGTATGAGTCCCAGCGACCAGTTAGGTCCCACAGAGTCAGCCTTCTCCAGGTCCCGTCAACTAGACCAGTATTTCCCAATCTTGGCAACTTGAAGATATTTGGACTTCAACTCCCACAATTCCCCAGCCAGCATTCACTGGCTGGGGAATTCTGGGAGTTGAAGTCCAAATATATACAAAGTTGCCAAGGTTGGGAAACACTGAACTAGACAATGTCACTGGACAGGGCCTAGGGGAAGAGCCTGCTCTGTGGAGGCTCCAACCCTCTGGAATTAGCTCCCCCCAGAGATTCGTACTGCCCCCACCCTCCCCTTCCACCAGAGTCTTAAGACTCATTTATGCCACCAGGCTTGGGGCGATTAGACCTTAGCCCCCTAGCCGACGAATGTTATGTATGGTTGTCGTCTGAATGGGTATGATTGATTTCTAATATAATCGGGGATTTTAGATCAGTTTATTTAGTTTTAAATCAATCAGATTCAGGCCACTGCGTTGTATTGTATTCTTTTTTACATGTTGTAAGCCACCACAGATCCTTGGAGAGGGGCAGCATATGCATCAATCAATCAACCAATCAATCAAATAAATAAATAAATATATAAGTAAATAAAAAGTAAGTAGATAGACAGATAGATAGACAGATAGATAGATAGATAAATAGACAAATAAATAAATAAATAAATAAATAAATAAACAAATAAACAAACATGCCAGAAATAGGTAACTTCTCTTCAATTTCTAGAGATAGGACGCTTTGATTATACTGTTATGGATAGGGAAAGGGAGTACATTTCATTTATTTTGTTTCCTCAAATTCTAGGCCAGGGATCTGGTAACTAGATTGCAAATGGCTCTAGATCTATTGTCAGCTGATTGTGTTTACTACACAATCCTCAAATGTCAGGAAATCTACCCACTTTGGGCTCTGGTTCACCCATCAGCAACTATAGCCTTAATTCCCTTTTCCTGTGGTTTAATGACCTGTCCTTGGAAAAATGTTCCCTTAACCTGCTGTAATCCTTTAAAATGTTTTCTCACGTACTTTTGATGGTTAGAAAGTATTTAATGAACAATCATTAATTATCCATGATACTATTCACTATAAATATTTATCTGTAAAAGTAAAAAGTAAAAGGTCTGATTCCATAGAATGGGACACTTAATATATATTTAGGATTATGCACTAAAACTGCTATGCAACATATGCTAATTCAATCCAAGGCCTAGGCTCAAGCCAAATGTTATTGAATACAGTATAAACAAGTAATTCGATATGGAGGGGGGGGGAATCCCAATTTAAAACAATTTCACATGCATGATGGTAGGGTTTGAGTTGATTTAGTTTGATCAAGAAAGAGATCTTGGCATCTGTGGAGTACATATCAACTAGGGTCGTTGGTTTATGGAATTTACTTCCAGAAGAGGTCATGACAGCTGTCAGCCTTCATAGCTTCAAGGCAGGATTAGACTGATTCATGGATGCCAAGTGGATCGGTGGTTATTGAAATGGATGTCCATGTGCCGCCTCTATGTTGGTTGAGGCAGGCAGGATTCCCTTGGGTACCATTTGTTGGGGGTCAGGGGAAAGGGAGGGTTTTGCCTTCTCCTTTTGCTCAAGATCCCCATGGACAATTGGGGGGCTACTGTGTGACACAGAATGGTGGACTCGATGGGCTTTGGCCTGATTCAGCATGGCTCTTCTTATGTTCTTATGTTCTTAGGGTGAAACATCTGATAGCCCTGAGATCTAAGGAAGCTAAAGTGCATTCGATGCAGTGAAGATATGGCAAATGCCATTTGGATTTCTCTTATAATTTTCAGGAGTACCACAGTTCAGCAGATTGGCTTGTGTGGAACAAAGAAATCACCAAAAATCAGCGAAATCTCTCATGTGTGAGCATCCTCATGTGTGATTTCATTTGCTTCACATGCGCAGAGGCTAAATCTCACACCGATGGGTGCGCCCACACCCACTGGGTGTGCATGCATCCACAACGATCCCAGAGAGCGTACCGGTAGCGGCCAGTAAGTGCAACCCCTGCCTGTTCCCACCACTGGCGCTATGTGGAAAAGAGAGCTATAGGATGTTGCTGGAATTCAACAAGGGACAATTGCAACCAAACACAGGTGAGAGTCACTATTAAGGTCTACTTTGTGTCCCAGAAGACTGATGACATTTTTAAGATGGCCCCATGACTGCGATTAATATTTACTCTTGTGCCTTGTGGTTTTACATTGTAATGATGGTCATTTTATATTTTTAATAACGATAAATAAAAATTATAAAAGTGATAAAATTATAAATAATTATATTTTATATAGTTATTGTTTGAAGAATTGTTGTATGCTGCCCAGAGTCACTTTATGTGAGATGTGTGACCATGTGCACTAAACAAACAAACAAACAAACGAATAAATAAAACTTTATTTAGATGTATTACACAATCTTAGTCAGTACATGGAAAAGCCAATATTGAATGACTGGAAAAGAAAATAGAAAGGGAAACACTATTTATTAGAGAACTTAAGCAATTCCTATACCGAGATAATACTATGTTTTGGAAAACATTACATTTAAGGGCAGGAGTTTTAACATATGGCAGCATCTGGCTTGACCTTATCTGGACTAAGGTGGTTATGGCCATTTACTACTCAGATGGAAGATTCCCAGAGAATACTAGGGCTAAAGACTAGATGAAGAAGTAAAAAAAAATCCAAAACATGGTAATGGTAAACCTTTTCCACATGGTTGGCATACAAAACTTCAAGGAAACTTTATGAAATCACTAGCGATTGAGCTTGATTTGAAGGAAACTATATACAGTATATATATACACATATATATATATAATTATCCCTTTTAAAAAAAGCTAATAGAATAAAACATCTCTTCAAAAGATTGCCGAATCTGGAATTGGAGATGTTTCAGTATAAATTCCTGTAGAAATGTTTTCTCAAAAAACAAAGCTTGAGAAAATAGACTTGACTAGTTGCAAATCAATTATCATGCAAAAATCATGATAATAATCAGGAAAAGAAAATGGAAAATGCTGCTAGAACCTTTTTGGCTGCAAAGATGAGTTTCTGGATCATAATCACATGTGGCAATGTAATAAAATAGATTGCCTGTGACAGGCCATTCCTTTCATCCAGACATAACCACAAATTGGTTTATCCATCTGGGTTTAAGCAGGAGAATGTAAAAAGTGTTGATTGGTTTAACTCCTCATTTTAGCTTAAGTTTGCTTAAAGTTTTTTTGCATTTTGTGCAGCATTTAAATTTCATCTTTAGCATTCCCTTGAGTTGAAAGACGGATATAAATCACCTAAATAACAATAATAAACTTAATTTGTCTTTCTGGTTTCTGTCATGTTCTATTAATGAGAACAATGATACAGACATAATTTTTAACAGAATTAGTTCTACAGCCATTGGAAATAAACATGGTAGGTTTTAAAAAGCTCCTTTGCACTGAACAAATAATATTGTTGAGATCCTATTAAAAACAATTATTTTGTTGTGACATCATCATCTTAGCTTAATCTTTAAATGGGTCTTGTAGGGGCTTCTAGGAAAAAGTTGGAAATAGCACATTTGTTCATTTTTTACTGAAACACACAGCCAAGATATTTTGTTGTATGAAAACCACCCATTAGACTTGGTACTTTTTAAACAACTCCCTGGATTTAATTGTTTTCTGTTCTGATTAGTTTATTTAGAAGTATCCAATTCTAATCATTCCGATTTTTGCAGCTCTGTGGAAAATTATTTATATTTTCACCAAGACATATCCTTAATATTGTATTTAATATATTTCCCTTTATATGTAACAGGAAGGCTCCCTTACCAAAAAGGAATTAAAACTTACGTTAATCACATTAAAGATAGATAGATAGATAGATGGATGGATGGATGGATGGATGGATGGATGGATGGATGGATGGATGGCGGGCGGATGGACGCGCGGGCAGGCGGGCGGGCAGGCCGACAGACAGACAGACAGACAGACAGACAGACAGACAGAGTTCTTTATTAGCCACGTGTGTTTGGAAACACAAGGAATTTATCTTTCGTGCATATTCTCTCAGTGTACATAAAACAAAAGATAAATTTGTCAAGAATCATGAGGTACAACACTTTATGATTGTCATAGGGTACAAATGTGAGCACACATGAATGCTGCTTATATGGGATTATTCCAACATGCATCTTAGGATCAGAAAAGGTTAACTTGGTTCATCTTTCTAAATATCACTACCTATGAATCTCACCACATCTTCTCTGACATCACTCTGATCTCACCACCTCCATCTTTCACACCTCAATTCTCAGGAGCAGTTTGAAGCAATTTTCACGATTCCTGCCCTTGAATCACCAAGGAAATATTGAGCCAGCCAGCCAGTCCTCCATCTAAATCTAGATTTATTTAGAGGTTCTGTACATTTCCTTGATGATTTCCAAAAAAACTGGGGCATAACATGACATGAGGCTTTATTGATTAGCCCTGGGCAATATCAAAGTGCAAAGTTCCAGAAACAAATTATTACTAAAATTTGATAAAAGCAATTGAAAATTGAATTGGATAAAATACAATTTAAAATGAAATTGGAATAAAATACGATTTAAAATGAAGTTGGAATAAAATAGTGTCTAAAGTGAAAATGAATAAGATACAATAATTTAAGATATAGACAAAATATGATAAAATTCTATTTTGGTGTCACGCCTGCAATTTACCCCAATCAGTCCCACATGTGCAGATCTCAAACGAACCATTTTGTTTAAGTACTGTGCTGTGTTAAATATTATTTTCAGCACATAAGTTGTTTTGATATGAGGATCCAAATGGGTCATTCGTTTGGTATATAGATCAAGTACCTGTCTCTCACCCAACATACAAGCAAACAATCAAATAGGATGTGAGCCAGTTCTTCTACCTCTGCCACTCCGCAAATGCATAGACTCTCATTGTAGGGTATAGAATAGAATCTCCAATATCCAATAATGGGCAGCCAAAATTTTTACTACCACACTATGGGTGTGGCTTATTTTTTGATTGTGGCTTAATGGTCATGTGACTGGGTAGGAGTGGCTTGTCAGACATGTGATGAGGTGGGAGTGGCTTCAACAATCATCATCATATAAGCGAACTGTTAAGTCCTCGACTTACACCCTTACCAGTGTTGCTCGCTGGAGTGACAATTTGATTCGCGTTTCCTGCACTCTCCTTCCTGGGTCGTCCACCCACCTCAGGCTGGGTAGCTAGGCGAACAGGTGCTGCCTGAAGCATAAATGCTGCCAGCGCCGCTTCCATCCATTCCTTCTGCTTGCACTTCAGGAGGGAGGTGGCCGCATGAGGCTGGAGGGGAGCCGGTCAGGAGAGAGGGAAGCTCGTCCGAGGCCAGGAAGGAGGAAAGAGGAAAAAAGCAAAGAGCGCAGATGCAGCAGCAGCAGCAGGAGAAAAAAGGAGAGCAGAGCCGAGATCAGTAATCTAGGAAGTGAGAGCCACTGATCATCTGGAGCTGTGCACAGATCTTCATTTCCACCGGTGGAACTGCGTTCCAGCCCATCCTGCCTGCTGCCTATCCCTACCCATATCTGACTATTGTATCAAGTTGTTTGAATCCAGGTAGAGTGGATGCAAAGACAGCAAGGCATCATTCTCCTAGGAAATCCTGGTACAGATAGTTCTCGACTGCACTTAAGGCCAAAATTTCTATAGTTAAGTGAAACACTTCTTTGCCCCAATTTATGTCCCCATCAGTTGTTAAAGGAATTACTGAAAAGTTTATTTATTTATCTGTCTGTCTGTCTGTCTGTCTGTCTGTCTGTCTGTCTGTCTGTCTATCTATCTATCTATCTATCTATCTATCTATCTATCTATCTATCTATCTATCTATCTATCTATCTATTTGAAACCAGATAGAACTGACAATACACATTTATGTGACTTATTTGCCAACTTTTTGCTTAATTAAATCCTCAAGAGGGCAGACATTAAAAAAGTAGAAAAACAAAGTTCAAAAATGTAAGTTAAATCTTTATAGCCCTTTGTTAATAATGTTGAGAAAAGTGTTTTGAGGCTTCTAGAGGCAGAAAAAGTGGAGTCCATAGGCAACACTCAAGGATTATATTCCCTACTCTGGGGAACTCTTAGATCCTTAGGTTGGTTCTCAACCTTTCTAATGCTGTGACCCATTATTGTTATTATTATTATTATCATCATCATCATCATCATCATCATCATCATGTTAGTTAGTTAGTTAGTTAGTTAGTATGCCACCCCTCTCCGTAGACTCGTAGTTGTTTGCTTAATAACATGGTTATTACGTGAAATAGATTTCCCTCATTGACTTTGCTTGTCAGAAGGTCACAAAAGGCAGTCACATGATCCCGAGACTCTGCAACCCTCATAAATATGAACCGGTTGCCAAGCCCCTGAATTTTGATCATGTGACTGTGGGGATCAGGTGGGCATTGCCGTCCCCGCTGCTACAAGTGCACTGCGCATGCAGCTCTGTGCCTCCGGTGTGTGCATGCACATCCCCTCATTAGATTTTTCTTCTGCGTATGCGCAAGAAGCAAAATCTCATAAGGGGACATGTGGAAGAGAGAGATTTTGGTGGGTTTTTTGCTTCCACAAATGCATAGAAGCAAAAAAACCACCGAAATCTCACACATACGAGTGGCCCCTCACAATATTTTGCACAGAAGCAAAATCTTGCTCAAATGTGAGCATGCGCATGCCAGATGCACAGAAGCTGCATGCGCAGCTTAATTTTCGCTACCGGTGCAATGGCATCAACAGTACCGGTACAAACCCGCTACTGGTGAGGAGGCTGCCAAGGTCTTAAGGGTGAAAAATGGTCACAAGTCACTTTTTTTCCAGTGCCCTTATAAATTCAAGCGGTCACTAAACGAACAGCTGTTAATTGAGGACTACTTGTATCTTGGCAAGATATTATAATAATTGAACCTTTGCAAGGGAATGAGTTTCAGCAAAGTCGAATCCTTCAGTGGTGGTTGGAGATGCACTATATCCAGTGATGGGCTCCGACGAGAACAGTCAGGAACGCAGTTCCGGTAGCAAAATTTGGAGCAAAATGCATAAGCCATGCCCACAGTGTGGCCGTAAAAATTTTGGTAGCCCATCCCTGCCTATATCTGAATTAATATAAGTGGACTCAGTTAAGAAAGTTTAGTTTAGTTTAGTTTATTTATATTTGTATGCCGCCCCTCTCCGAAGACTCGGGGCAGTTAACAGCAATAAAAAACAATGTAACAAATCTAATATTAAAAAGTAATCTAAAAAACCCCAATTTAAGAGACCAATCATACCAACCATCATACCATGTATAAATTCTATAAGCCTAGCGGGAAGGGAGAAAAAAAATTCAATTCCCCCATGCCTGACGACAGAGGTGGGTTTTAAGGAGCTTGCGAAAGGCAAGGAGGGTGGGGGCAACTCTGATATCTGGGGTGAGCTGGTTCCAGAGGGCCGGGGCCGCCACAGAGAAGGCTCTTCTCCTGGGTCCCGCCAAGTGACAATAATAAAAGAGAGACAATAATGCGAGAGCAGTAGGTACAAGTTAAATTTAGGAACAAAAGAAAGAAAGCCCACACACGAGGCTGGAAGCCAGTGATTTTGAGTATTTTTAAAAAAAAATGTATTGGCAAGTATTGTTTTAAAGTGTTACGGATGGGGGTTGTTATTTTTTTTTATTGTTTTCATATTATGACTGTTGCTGTGAACCGCACATCTCTTACGTAAATAAGCATACATAAGGAGGTCTCTCTTTAAAGTATTTATTCCATAGTTAACACCGGCATAATTCTGGTTAGTACTCAAAGGATTTGTCCCGAACTAATCGCTGTTTGAGGGGTGGGGTGGGAATGGGGGTTTAAAGGTAATCCTGATGAAGTCCCCCAACGGCTTGTCTCTGTTCTCAGCAAGATCCGGGGACCCCCGGTTTCTTCGGCAAGCCACACAGGACTCCAGCCAGCTGCAGAGATTGGAAGGGAAGGCGACAAGCAGCTTTCTTAAATACACACACACTTTCCCACCCCCATCCATCCCAATAACTCAGCTGAGTGACAGCAGCTCCATGTTGCGTGCGACTGAGTTCAGCTGGCGCTGTGTGGTCTGGGTGTGTGGTCTCCAGCTTGGCCGAGAGGCTGCTAACAGGGTGGATGAGAGAGAGCAACATTGTTTACTTTAATTTATTTCGGATGCCGGAACTGTGCCCAGGGTTCCTCCTGAGCTCGATTCCACCGTTAGTGGCAGCAATCCCTCACAGCTGCAGCCCAGTCAAGAAATATGCCCTGAACTTCTCGATCAAGTGCTTTCATAGCATCTGCTTCAAGTCCAGACTGCTAATCCCCTGTGACTCAGAAACCTTAATGGCGCTGCTGAGTGCTGTGATTATTTTGGTTTTCCTATGTCAAAATAGGCTCTCTCTCTATATCCTGGATGCTGAACTTGGGGGCAGGGGATTATTTAAAGGGGAAATTAAGACATTCGCTTTATGGGAATCATACAAATTTGTTACAGCGTTTTGAGATTTTAAATACCTGCTTCGGAGCCAAAGACATTTCAATTTGGATGCTATCACTCTTTGGGTCACAAAATGGAACAAGGGCCGTATTAGAGCAGTGTTTTTCAACCAGTGTGCCGCGAGACATGGTCTGGTGTGCCGCGAAGAAGGAAGCTCAGGTTCCGGTCTCGCAGCTTTTTGCTGAGAGAGTGAGTGAGAAAGAGAGAGAGAAAGAGAGAGAAAGAAAGCAAGAGAAAGAGAGTGAGAGAGAGAGAAAGAAAGAAAGAAAGAAAAGAGAGAAAGAAAGAGAAAGAGTGAGAGAGAAAGAAGGTGAGAGAGACAGAGAGAAAGCAAGAGTGAGAGAGAGAAAAGGAGAGGAAGGGAGCAAGAGAGAGAGAAATGAGCAAAAAGGGGAGGAAAAAAGAGAAATGAGAAAATAATTGAGGCAGAGAATGACAGGAAAGAGAGAGAAACAAAAGAGAGAAAGAAGTGACTCTTGATTTAAAGCATATGATAAAAAGCACCCAAAGAATAAGAGAGAAAAAACCCCAGCCCTAACCTGTTTTTGGAAATGGTTCAAGAATATGTATACACACACACACACACAAACACACACAAGGGTGGGGAGGAGACAGGGATGGAAAAAGAGAGCAGAGTGTCTTAGAGTGTCATTTTATGTCATTTTGGTTGGTGGTGTGCCCCAGGATTTTGTAAATGTAAAAAATGTGCCGCGGCTCAAAAAAGGTTGAAAATCACTCTATTAAAGCACGATATTAAATTGGGCGACCTCAAATCCTTATTTTTAAAAAACCAGTTTTTCCCGTTTTTGAGGTCACGTATTCAACTTCCATAAATTGGTTCGTGAGATCGATTGTCTCTCTGAATCAAATTGCAGTAATTACAGTTTTATTATATTTTTATAATACACTTGGGGAATATATTATATTATCTTTAGAATATACTTGAGTTCTCATTAGAAATTAGAAGGATTGCACTTTTAAATAAAGATACTGAAATCAACACGTCAATCATTTGCAGCTATTATCTTGACACAAATGTAGCTTACAAGAAGAGAAATTAATTCCAGTTATTTCTTTTCCTGTACTATAATTACCTCCTTTTTTTTTCCATTTCAAGTAGTTTAGAGCTATATAGAGGGTTGAAGTGAAATTTAAGATTCATCACCAATTCTGGTTCAAAATGACAACTTTCCTTACTTTTTAAACAAACATGCAACCCTCATAAAATGACTTGGAAATTCATCACTGTTTAGCTTATTCATTCCAAGCTTCTGCTGGACAACTTGTAGAAATAAATTTATTATGCAACAACAAGATTTGTAATATTCATAACAGCAGGGAAAGCTGACGTGAATCTGGCTCTACAATTCTTTAGAGCAGGGGTGGGCAATTAATTTTGCCATAGGGCCGCATGAGAAATTGGGATGGTTTTAGGGGGCTGGACTAATAAAATCAACTCAGTTCTACCCAATACTATATATTATTGGATAGAACTGAGTTAATTATTATAATATATTATACAGTGGTACCTTAAGATACGAACCCCTCGTCTTACGAACAACTCGTGATACGAACCCAGGGTTCAGCAAAATTTTGCCTCTTCTTACGAACTTTTTTCGAGTTACGAACCTGCGTTCGGAGACTGATGGGAAGCCGCGCGGCTGTTTTAAAAGGTAACAGCCGGGCGGCGGGGCTTCCCAGAAGCCTCCCGAACGCCGGTTCGTAACTCGTTAAGAAGAGGCAAAATTTTGCTGAACCCCGGGTTCGGTTCGGGAGGTTGCTGGGAAGCCCCCCAGGCCGACTGCGACCTTTTAAAACACCCGCGCCGCTTCGCAGCTGTCTCCCGGAGCCGAACAGCAAAGCCTGAAGCTGAACAGCAAAGCCGAACTTCCGTGTTCGGCTCCAGGAGACACATGGGAAGCGGCGCGGGTGTTTTAAAAGGTCGCAGCCGGCCTGGGGGGCTTGCCAGCACCCCCCACACCCGGGTGCGGGGGGGTGCTGGCAAGCCCCCCAGGTCGGCTGCGACCTTTTAAAACACCCGCGCTCTTCCCTCACCCCCGCCCCCGCAAGGCATCGCAGCGACAAGCGGGTTTTTCCGACGCGGGTCTTACGCAGCGCCTCCTGCCCGTTGAGCAGCTTCTCGGCCGGCCTCTCGGGGGTGCTGTAGAGCGGGTGCGCGAATAGCCTCCTCAGCTTGGAGTGGGGGGCCTGTCTGCTCAGGTTGGCGGGCGGCCGAGTCCGGAGCTTTGGAGCGGCGGCGACGGCGGCTTCTTCGGCGGGGCAGGAGCAGCAGGGCTCAGCCGTCTCCGTGGCCGGACCGAGGCGCCGCCTCATTTGGGGCCAGAGGTGGAAGTAGAAATCAGCGCTGAGCAGCGCCCCGAGAAGCAGCAGAATGAGCAGCCGGTCGCGCCGGGTGCCCAGCATGGTCAGCGGCGGCGGCTAGGCGAGAAGCAGGCCGGGCGCGAAGGCAGCGGCGCACGGGCGATGCCGGGCGGTGGGTGGGAAAGGAAGGCGAGCCACGCGCCTGTTTGGCCGCGAGAGCCCGGGCGAGTCCGGGCAGGGCCTCTGCCCCGCTGCCGCCGCAGGAGCAGGTGGGGGAAGCCGAGGCAGGGGAAGCAGCAGGCAGCGCCCCGCTTGTGGCCGAGAGGCGACCGGCTGCATCTTTGCCCGGTGGCCTCTCCCGAGTAGGCAGACCGTGCCGCCTCTGGAAGGATGGATCTGCTCGGGGTGGGAGAGGGAGGGAGGGAGGGGAGCCGCCACCACCAGCCTCACCTACTACTACCCTCCTTCTCAGCTCAGCAAAACCGCGGCAGCGCAGCCGCGCCTTCCAGATCGGGGCCTCTTTGCTCTCCGGCTCTTCTCTCAAACTGTACCTCGCCGGTTTGGCCCAAAACGTCCCGGACGAAGACAGAGGCGGAGGCGGCTGGTGGGCAGCCAGAGCCGAAAAGCGCCCGGCGGCCGCCCGGTTTCAGCTCCCCATTCCTGCACGTCACTTCGCTCCTGTCCTGGCTAAATCGTGGGGCAGCCAAACCCCCAAAGCATGTTTGCTGCCCCACGATTTAGCCAGGACAGGAGTGAAGTGACGAGGAATGGGGAGCTGAAACCGGGCGGTTTCAGCTCCCCATTCCTCCACCTCACTTCGCTCCTGTCCTGGCTAAATCGTGGGGCAGACAACCCCCCAAAGCATGTTTGCTGCCCCACGATTTAGCCAGGACAGGAGCGAAGTGACGTGCAGGAATGGGGAGCTGAAACAGGAGTGAAGTGACGAGGAATGGGGAGCTGAAACCGGGCGGTTTCAGCTCCCCATTCCTCCACCTCACTTCGCTCCTGTCCTGGCTAAATCGTGGGGCAGACAACCCCCCAAAGCATGTTTGCTGCCCCACGATTTAGCCAGGACAGGAGCGAAGTGACGTGCAGGAATGGGGAGCTGAAACCGCCCGGTTTCAACTCCCCATTCCTCCACGTCACTTTGCTCCTGCCCTGGCTAAATCGTGGGGCAGCAAAATGCTTTGGGGGTTTGTCTGCCCCACGATTTAGCCAGGACAGGAGCGAAGTGAGGTGGAGGAATGGGGAGCTGAAACCGCCCGGTTTCAGCTCCCCATTCCTCGTCACTTCGCTCCTGTCCTGGCTAAATCGTGGGGCAGCAAACATGCTTTGGGGGTTTGGCTGCCCCACGATTTAGCCAGGACAGGAGCGAAGTGACGTGGAGGAATGGGGAGCTGAAACCGGGCGGTTTCAGCTCCCCATTCCTCCACGTCACTTCGCCCTGAATGCTTCTTGGCCGCCTGGCAGAGCGCTCGCAGCCAGCGGGCGGTGGGGGGGGGAAGCCTCGCGGGGAAGCCGGGCAAGAGCGATCTTCTGCCGGCCATGGGCGAGCGGCGGGGAGTCGCCAATGGCCGGCAGAAGATCGCTCTTGCCCGGCTTCCCCGCGAGGCAGCAGGTCAGCATCCTGGGCGGGCCGGTGGCTGTGGCAGCTGCTGCCCCCCCCCCCCCGCTGTTTTAAAAGTGACAGCCCGGCGGCAGCGTTTTTTGCGGGGTTTTTTTGTTGTTGCACGGATTAATAGACTTTACATTGTTTCCTATGGGAAACAATGTTTCGTCTTACGAACCTTTCGTCTTACGAACCTCCTCCTTTCACCAATTAAGTTCGTATCATGAGGTATTACTGTACATTATATATTATATATTATACATTATACACTATATATTATACATTATTATATATTATATATATAATTATATATTAAATATTGTATCTTGAACACCCGGTTCTTATCTAGAAAAGATGGACCGACCTCCGGGGGCCGGTCACAGACAGCGGGCGGGCCGCATCCGGCCCTCGGACCCCATCTTGCCCAGGTCTGCTTTAGCGGGATTAAAAGCATATTTTTCAGATAACTAAAATTGCAGATTACCTTGATTTACAACCATTTGTTTAATGGCCATTCAAAGTTACAACAGCACTAAAAATAGTCCTTGGACTATTGACTTGGACTTATGACCACTGTAGCCAGTAAATGGCTACCAAAATTTTTACTACCACACTGTGGGTATGGCTTATGCATTTACTTTCAACATCTTTCAGTGCAAATTGGGTACTCTGGGGTGGACCTCCATTTTTCCTACCGCACTGCGTTCCTCCCCGGCCAGGCAGTAGCCCACCCCCTATTGTAGCATTCCCAGAGTCACATGGTCAAAATTTGGGTGCCTGGCAACTCATATATATTTCTGATGGTTACAGTCTCCTGGAATCATATGATCATCATTTTCAACCTTTCCAGCCAGCTACTGACAAAGTCAATAGGAGAAACTGGATTTACATAACAACCATAGTGTCTCTTTAACAACTGCAGGATTAGATTGTTCTCCCTTTTAGGGAATTTAATGCATGTATTTTTAAATTCATTATCTTTGTCAACTCACAAAAAATTATATCATGTTCTTTGATGGTTTGCATCTGAATTTCGGAAGTATGATTTTGGAGGCCTGGGAGCAGTGATGGGTTGCTACCGAACAGGTACCAGAGCAGGTACCAAAAATTTGGCTCTGTTCACCAAATTTCAGTAGTGATGGGCTGGTTTGCCATGCTCCCGAACCGGTTCCCCGATCGCCATGGATTGAAAGCGGCTGGCAATGAACCTGCAGTGCATGCGCAAAAGCTACTGCACATGCGCAGATGGTTAGAACCCAGATATGTGTGCGTGCATGCAAGTGTAGTGAACATACAAAGTGATGTGACATGCACACTTCCAAACCAGTAGGGAAAGTTAGAGAAACCCAAGCCTACCTGGGAGGTCTCTAATAGAAATAGAAAGCTGCCTGTAGTTATTGGATTTTTCAGAGCCTGGAATACAAAGATTTAGATTACTATGTCCTGTTTTTTCTCCCCTAGGAGGGCATTATTAATACCTATTAAAATTGGGCATTGATTATTAGTTAGATGAGTTAAGGAAATTCCCTAATGCATTTTATATTAATTAATTTCATACAATAGCATCTTCTCTTACCCCATTTTCTTCATCTCAATACAATATTTTTAATCTAACTTTTTGGAGTTCAGTTACTAAGCAAACCTAGGAAAGAAAGCTGCAACCTGGGTGGCATAGCTAGGAATTTCTGCTGGAAATATCCAAGTTCCTGTTACACGTTTCTGCTTCCTGTATGGTTAAGGACAGGCTATATTGATGACAGAAGCAGCAAAAAGAAACTTTGTGATCAGCGGAGAAGACAAGAGAATTAAAACGAGTAGACATAATCAACGGGTATAGGAAATTCACTGCAGGGGGAAAGCTTTTGGCAGCCTTCGACACCACAAATAATTATAGAAATAAATCAAAATCTGTAACGAATACTTTTGCAGACAAAGGTTGTCCAAATTTTTCATGTTTATTTAAAAAAAAATACCAATCCTGTTAGCTTATCAGTTTCAAAGAGTGGTCAAACCAAAAACCTTAATGCTTTAAGCCTGCTTCATGCTCATCATTCCAATGAGGGTTTTTTTTTCAAGCAATAAGGATGAAAACGATTAGAAAGAGACTTTGGGAAACTCAACATTTTTATTACATGTATCCATATCACAATGGGAAGACATACAGTGTGCCAATTTTTAAAATCTTCTAGAGTGTACTGCTATTAACTCTAATATTATTATGCAGTTCCATCTTAATTCCACTGGTTATCTCTCCTAAATTCCTTGCCAGCACAGACTAGAAGAGTATGAAAAAATGGTATGAAACACACGCACACCTTATGTATTTCCTTTTTTAAAAAAAAAAGAATGTTTATTGTTTTTCACCATCTTTACATAAACATCCATGCATATTCTATAATATTGCAAACTCATCCTCAATGCCTCCCATCCTCACCCCCTTCAGGTGGATATGGCTTGGTGGTCAGGTGACTGGGTGGGCATGGCCACCTTAAAAATGTGGTGAAATTCACTTAATAACGCTGTTGCTTAGCAGCCAAAATTTTGGACTAAGTTATGGTCATAAGTCTTTCTTTCTTTCTTTCCTTTCCTCCCTTCCCACCCTTCTTTCTTTTTCTGTCAGTCTTCCTTTCTGCCTTCCTAGAATATTTATTTCTTTCCTTTCTTTCTGTCTTTCTTCCTTCCTACCTACCATCTTTCTTCCTTTTTCTTTCAGTCTTTCTTTCTTTCTCTCTTTATTTATTTCTGTGTTCCTTCCTTCCTTCGATCGTTCTGTCTCTGTTTTTTTGTCTTTCTTCCTTCCTAACATCTTTCTCTTTCTTTCTTTCTTTCTTTTCTTTCTCTTTCCTCCCTTCCCTCCCTTTTCTTTTTCTGTCAGTCTTCCTTTCTGCCTTCCTAGAATATTTCTTTCTTTCCTTCCTTTCTTTCTTTCTGTTTTTCTTCCTTCCTACCATCTTTCTTCCTTTTTCTTTCAGTCTTTCTTTCTTTCTCTATTTATTTCTGTGTTCCTTCCTTCCTTCGATCTTTCTGTCTCTGTCTTTTTGTCTTTCTTCCTTCCTAACATCTTTCTTTCTTTCTTTCTTTTTCTTTCTTTCCTTCCTTCCTTTCCTACATCTTTTCTTTTTTATCTGTCTTCCTTCCTTCCAGAAATCTTCCTTTCTTTCCTTTGTTTCTGTTGAGGGATACTTGAATTTGAAGAACTAAGAAAGACATTAAGATATTTTCCCTATCTGTGACAAAAAGCACCATGGGAAAACAAATGTGCTGGACAGCATCACCCTGGGAGAATTTTGATTATCAATTCCAATTTTGTTTTGGTGACAATTGAATGGTCAAAAACAGATTATATGCTTGGGACATAACTCCAATAATATTTAAAAACAAAAGAGGAGAGTTTAAAAAAAAAAGTGAATCCAGACCAAAGCTTTCAAATGCCACTTCCTGAAGATTAAGAAATGAAATTTGGCTATATCTGTAGAATAGTAATTCTGACATTGACTTGTACAGATTGCTTTGTGCAAAATCATTTGGGCCCAGCATCTGAAGGCAAGATATAATGAATCAGATACCAAATAAATTGTTGATAGTGGATCCATGTAAAATTGGTTCCATGAATCTCTTTAAGGATGTAATAATCTAATAATCCTAATTCTCTTTTTTCCCCTTCCCTCCCTTTCCTTCCTCCCTTTCCTTCCTTCCTTCCTTCCTCCCTTCCTTCCGAAACAGCATCTCCAGGCAGAGTGGATATGTTGGCATGTTTATAAAAAGCACAAAGGAAGGGAGCCAGCAGCCACAGATTAAGGAGCTTTGCAAAACGTCATGCTTACACGCAAAGTTTGGTGAGGGAGGGGGAAGAGAAAATATTTGAGAACCAGACCAGAGAGAAGGAGGAAAGAGCCCTGCGAGGAAACGCTGCTGACGCTTGCTGAATCAAATGCTTCACTGGAGAAACCACCTGCCAGCCCAGGCTTCCTAAATCTCTCATTGGATACCATTCCAAATATTCCAATAGTCTCACATGGGCACCCATTTTCATGTAATTAATGTCTCAAGTGTATTGTGCTGCTGCATTTTATTATTCTCAGTAACATTCCTTGCTTTATAGATGTCAGAAATATTTAGTGCTTTTCTTGTAATATAGTTCTATTCCTTTCTTATAAATAGGTCTTTTACTAAAAATTTAAACGCAAATTTTGTTGAAGCATTTTTCAATCAGCAGATGCTTGAAAAATGTACCACTTTCCTACCCAACATTTCAATTCAATGTCAAATATCTGAATAATTTAATTTTAGTTGAATTACATTTTACTGTGTAAATCCTTTATCATTCTGCACAGCTATTTTCATAATGCCATTTTTTTCCCCAGAAGCATTAAGATGTTTGCTAAGCAAATCAAACGGGAATGTCTTGCGTGAGATTTTTGCACTCTTCTTGAACTCTTCTTCTAAATCTGGAAACGCAGCCGAAAGAATGAACAGCACTTCACTATCATCACCATTAATTAAAAATCTAAAAGGTCATCTATTGCTCAATATTGCTTACAGGCCAATCTTCTGGTAATTCAGTACTAACTGCTTTCACCAGCATGTAAATGATGACAAACAAATCATTCTCCAGAGAGCCAAATTCCAATTCATCCTAAATCATGTAAGCATACAGGGTGACTTTGAGCAAGTCATTCCCTGGCAGGGGTTGCTACTTACTGCCGCTACTGGTGTGATGGCGCGCAGCTTCGGGTCACTGGCATGCACATGTGCACGTCCCAGCGAGATTTTGCTTCTGCGTTTGCGCAGGAAGCAAAATCTTGCAAGAGGGCACACGTGAGATTTTGGTTAAAAAAAATTTGCTTCCGCGCATACGCAGAAGCAAAGTACAGCGGTACCTCTACCTAAGTGCACCTCTACTTAAGAACTTTTCTAAATAAGAACCAGGTGTTCAAGATTTTCTTGCCTCTTCTTAAGAACCATTTTCTACTTAAGAACCCGAGCCCGGAAAAATTTCCCAGGAAATCTGAGAGCGGCATGAAGGCCTGGCCAGTTTCCTGCCATCCCCCCTTTAATCCCAGACATCTCGGACTTTTCTGGGCTGCAAGAGGAGTCTTACGGTGGCGCTTAAAGAGGCTTTGGCAATCCAGAGCGAATGAAGTAGTATTTTCCTTTCCTTGGGCACAGCCCCAGAGTCACTCTTTTTTTTTTTAAAGCCTTAAAGTTTTGGAATTTTTTTATTCCACTCACCTCCCCTTTTTCCTTCAGCAGCGACTCTCCTCCTCCTCCTCTCTCTTCCTCCTCCCACCAAAATTCCGAGCTTTTATTTCTTTCCTAATGGGTTTGCACACGTTATTTGCTTTTACCTTGATTCCTATGGGAAAAATTGCTTCTACTTACAAACTTTTCTACTTAAGAAACTGGTCACGGAATAAATTAAGTTCTTAAGTAGAGGTACCACTGTATTGCCCAAATCTCACATGTGCGTGCGTACACAAGATTTTGCTTCCTGCGCATGTGCAGCAGCAAAATCTCGCTAGGACACATGTTAGTGCATACTGGCAACACGGAACTGCACACACAGCTCCATTTTCGCTACCAGTGTGCAGTGTGGTGCATATTAGGTAGCAACCCGATATTGCCTCATAGGATTGTATTGGACATACAGCACAGCTACAAAGAAAAATATTATGTATGCAGCCTTGAGCATCTTGACTGTCGGACATAAATAAGCATGGTTTTTGTTTAAAAAAAAAAACCATCTGCAAAAATAAATGTGCATGAGAGAATGAGTGTGTTTAATGGGGTTTTACTAATGAAATGTTTTATAATGTTTTAGAAATCGTTTTTATTTGTTGGAAGCCCCCAATCCCTCGGGAGTTGGGCGGCATATAAATATAGAACAGAACAGAATAGAATTCGTTATTGGCCAAGTGTGACTGGACACATAAGGAATTTGGGCATGGCTAGTTTAATGAAAAGGACCAGGGGAAACATGATAGCAGTCTTCCAGTATCTCATGGGTTGCCACAAAGGAGTCAACCTATTCTCCAAAGCACCTGAGGGTAGAACAAGAAGCAATGGGTGGAAACTAAACAAGGAGAGAAGTAACTTAGAACTAAGGAGAAATTTCCTGAGTCAGAACAGTTGGTCAGTGGAACAGCTTGCCTCCAGAAGTTGTGAATGCCCCAACATTGGAGGTTTTTAAGCAGATGTTGGATAATCATCTCTCTGAAGAAATAGTAGTATAAGGCTTCCTGCCTAAACAGGGGGGTTGGACTAGAAGACCTCCAAGGTCCCTTCCAACTGTTGTTGTTGTTGTTAATAATAATAATAATAATAATAATAATAATAATTTGTATATAATTAATAAAATAAATAATAAATTAATTAATAAAATAAATAGCACCCACGTTGGCCTTCTGTAACAGCTTTCTGAAACAAAATACTACGGTATTACCCACCTCCACTTCAACAAAGCAATTTCCACCTTTTCTTATACTCCCTCCTTCCTTTAGCTAGAGAAATGGGAACGACCTCTCGCCTTCCCTCCCTTCTTCTGCCAAGCCACTGGCTGGAAGCGACTGAGTGACAGCTCGGCCTCAGCCAGCCACAGCACATCCTCTTGAGTCTCATCGCATCGCGCTCTCAAGTTTACGCGGAGGCCTCGCCGCCTTTGGCTATTTCCTGTCACGTGCCTTTCCTGCTTCCCCTCGGCGGATTGGGCCAATATGAAAGTCTCCGCCCCTTCCGAAAGCTGGCGGGAGGGGGGGCGAGTCAGGCTGTCTCCTTCGCTAACCGGTAGGTCGTCTTAGGTGGAAATGCTTGGCGGGGGGAGGAGGGTGGCGTGAAGGGAGAGGCTGGAATTGTGTGGTGGTGTTGTGTTGGCGTTGCCGTTGTCTTTTTTCCAATATTGAGCCTCTTGTCAGCGAGGCGAGAGACTTACTTTGCCTTAAACGACTCGGACGGTGCCTTATTTTGCTTTAAAAGGAGACGGGACGCTTTGGTAGCTACCTAGTAAACCACTACCTGGCTTGGCCCCTTCAGAATCTATTGCCATTTTAGGGCGTCATCTTAGAAGCAGGAATCGTCTTCATAAATCCTGTTTTAAATCTCACGGAATCAAGTTAAACCTGTCAACAAGCACTCGCGCAGCATCCCTGCACTCCGCCCTTTGATTTGATGATCTTGAGGTTGGAGACGGTTTGACATAAAGCAACCTTCTCTGTAAACAGCTGAAGGGGCTTTAAATATTATGCCTGATTTCTATCCATTTATTATTTTTATGGTGCCAGATCATCTTTATGGTTTAGGGTCAGAAGATCATTTGGATTTCTATGTTTAAATGAAACTACTAGCAATCCTCATAGTCTTATATAGGAATGCAGGAGAATATGTGATCTTTCAGATAGTGTTTGGACTACAACTCCAGTCATTCCCAGATAATAATTTGGTCTTGTGGGAGTTGGAGACCCACATCTGGAGGTCACAGGTTATTGTTCTGAAAGTACAATATCTCAAGTTGGAAGTGAGCAGACCATAGAATAATGAGCCGCCCTGAGTCCTTGGAGAGGGGCGGCATAGAAATCCAATAAATAAATAAATAAATAAAAATAAAGGATTTTAAAAAAATCTAAATTCACATAATGATGGTGGCTAAATGTCCCCTTGATGTTGTAGGAATCAATGCATCCATATCAAGTTAACTTTCATGAAAAAACCCATAATTCATACAGAACTTATCAAATATAATCTGAAATAAAAATTTTATGCTTGGGCTTTTGTTAAAAATTGCATGTATTTATGTTTATATCATCAAATTTTTATTAATCTTATAATACCTATGGGTTTTCTGATTTGGTGATTGAACTGTAATTTTACTTGTACCATTTCTTTCTAACCATCTGATCCGTCAAGGGTTATCAGATTGCAACTAAGCAGAAATGCAACAAATAAATAATTGCAATTTAACAAACTATATCAATTGAATATTTTAAGTTTATTATAAGGACGGTTTATAATTATGTATTGTATGTTTTTGCTAATTAGTGTGTGTAGTATTTGCATCTTTCCATCCAAGAAGAAAGACAACTATGGCTCATACACGTAAACCCCCTCTTGTGACGGGCATTTCTCCTAATGAAGGCATTGCATGGACAAAGGTCACAATTCGAGGAGAAAACCTGGGAACGGGACCAACAGATCTGATAGGTAGGGTTCTGCTTTTGTGGAGATTAATTTTGTGTACCAGATGGTACACTGCTCATCTTGTCTTTGGATTATCTCAGTGTTCCCATATGGAGATGGCTTTGAAGACCATTACAAAGTTATGACTGATCCATAATACAAGAAAGTCAGTATTTATAGGTATGTCTCAAACATACCGGCATTACACTTCTTCATGAAGTATTCCAGAGGGCTTCAAGGTGAAATATAAGGTGCTGATAGTCATCTATAAAGCTGTATATAACAACCATGGATACAGGCTTACCTATTTGTTGATTCAGCATTCTCTGACTATTTCTGTTAATCCTGTAAAATTGGATATTGTTGATCCAGATCTTATCAATAAAAATACATTATTTTCCGCTTTTACCTACCTTTGGAGCACCATCCCTTCCTCAGATCTATGTTTCTAACCTTAAGAAATCATAAAAACACAGTTCTTTCCACAAGCATCACCCTAGTGTGATGTATGAATAGGCTGACTGTTACATATGTCTTTTTCCTGGCAGAACAGTTTTTATTGTTGTGATATTATTATTTTTAACCTTTTGTATACCACTTAGAATTGCCAAGTGAGATGGCAGCTTAAAGCTGAAATAATAAATAAGTAAAAGTAGTAGATTTCATTCCACACTGCTTCATCAGTGGGCACCAATTACTATTTTTTAATAATTCTGGGTTATGAATTTGAAGGTTGCCATTGATGGCAAATAAACTAATCATAGTAGATAAATAAACAGCCATAGTCTTTGATTTATGACAGTAATAGTAACAAAATTGCCTTTGCCTGCTAGTGTATGTATGTATGTGTGTGTGTGGAATGAAGTCTACATTTATGTACACACATACACTGACTGTGTGTGGTGTGTGTGTGTGTGTGTGTGTGTAATAATAATTAAATAAAAGGGGAAAAGTTTTAAAATCTTCAAAGTATAGAAAATAACTTAATGCTGATTTTGAGTTTCAGGTATTCCTAAGATACAAAAGTAGGTAACAAGGGGATCCCAAAAACCGTTCTTTGTTTCATTTTTTGTCCTCTTTTTTGTTGAACAGCTTGGAAACGTGGATGGAAATAGAAATTCATGCTAAATGCTACATACAGAGAAAGTTTAAGAAAACAATTTTTTTTTCAAATTTCCCAGATCAAATGGGGCAGCAGTTAAGCTTCCTTTTGCTGCTTGATTTGCTTCCACAAACAGAATGGAGCCCAGCAGAGAAAGCAAGCAATGGATTCACTTTAAAAGTGTTGCCCATGAACTGATTCTTCCTCATCCTTTCTCCAATCCTCTTCTTCCAACCACTGACATAAAGATGGAATCTGTTCTTGCAGGTTTATTTACATATCCAGCATCAGATATTTGATAATATTCTGGCTTGAAATCTGTCAATTCCAAAACAAAATATCTGAATTCTAATGAGTAAGGTTAAGAAGAGAGTTAACAGCTGGAAGTATTTCACCCCTGGTTAACAGCATTAAAAAACCAAGCAGATACTTTTAATTGTAGAACCTTTTATGCATAGGCAAGTTATATTTTTATGTATAGGCAATGAGATTGGGCAGCATTGAAATAGGATGGATGGATGAGGAAGGGAGAGAGGGAATGTTCTTGGATGCTCTCCATGTGAAGGGAAGGGGTGGTTTTTAGGTGTTTTGTAAAGGAGAAACAGTCTGATCTGTTGATTGTTTTTGAATTAGACTTTGCACAGATCAAGCTTCCCGCCATTACAGGTAGCACCCTACTTACAACTATTCATTTAGTGATGT
Organism: Erythrolamprus reginae; assembly: GCF_031021105.1. Classification (NCBI taxonomy): domain Eukaryota; kingdom Metazoa; phylum Chordata; class Lepidosauria; order Squamata; family Dipsadidae; genus Erythrolamprus; species Erythrolamprus reginae. Next base: position 172,374,672 of record NC_091952.1, read on the forward strand.
TCAAATTTATAATGATGTTGGAATTAATGACTTATTACCGTTCTTCTCAACCATTGCAGCATCCTAATGGTCATGTGATCAAGGTGCTTGGCAACTGAAATATATTTATAACAGGTGCACTGTCCCAGGGTCATGTGATCATCATTTATAACCACCTCAATTGGCTTCCAACATGCAGTCAGTGCAGGAAGCCACCTTTGCTTAACAATTACATGATTCACTTAGCAACTGTACTGATTTGTTTCACAATTATGTCAAAAAGGTACTTTTGACTTTCTAAGTGTTTATATTGTGTTTTTAATTTCATTTTCAGGTAGTGAGCAAAGCTGAGCACATCTAGGTTTTATACATAAAACATCCCTTAATATTCATTTAAATTATGTTTTAAAAGTGTTGTCTGGCATTGGGCCAGAATACATCCGGAACTGCCTTCTACCGCACGAATCCCAGCCGATAAGGTCCCACAGAGTTGGCCTTCTCTGGGTCCCGTCGACCAAACAATGTTGTTTGGCGGGCCCCAGGAGAAGAGCCTTCTCTGTGGCGGCCCCAGCCCTCTGGAATCAACTCCCCCCAGAGATTAGAACGGCCCCCACCCTCCTTGTCTTTCGCAAATTACTCAAGACCCACCTTTGTCGCCAGGCATGGGGGAGTTAGGATATTCCTTCCCCTTGGCCATTACAAGTTATGTATGGTATGTTTGTGTGTATGTTTGGTTTTTATAATAAGGGGTTTTAGTTGTTTTATTAAATTGGATTGTTACATGTTGTTTTTTATCATTGTTGTTAGCCGCCCCGAGTCTGCAGAGAGGGGCGGCATACAAATCCAATAAATAAAAATAAAAAATAAAAATAAATAATAAGAGTCTCATTTGTAAATAAAAGCATTCAGATATATTGGAGATAATGACATTTAAAAAATTCTCATAAACAAGTTTTGCTTTTCTGTTTTCTCTGAATCTTTATTAACCAAGGCTTGACAATCTGTGGACACAATTGCCTTCTCACTGCTGAATGGATGTCTGCCAGCAAAATTGTGTGTCGAGTAGGTCAAGCTAAGAACGATAAAGGGGACATTATCGTAACTACGAAGTCAGGAGGGAAAGGGACTTCTACTGTTTCTTTTAAACTTCTGAAGCCTGAAAAAATAGGTGGGTATATATGTATATGTATAGGTGTAACGTATTTTTGCTGATAATGAAAAGGAAGGGAGACTAGTATAGATGTGTTTCAAGCTAATTTACTCTCATCAGCTACCCATACCCTTATATATATATATCCATACTTGTATATAATTTTTTCTAACACTTAATCTGTTAAGCGTTTAAAAATTAACTATTGAGGAGATCTGGACGTGTGGTTAATTCAATAAACTGAATAGAATAGAATTCTTTATTGTCCAAGTGTGATTGGACACGCAAGAAATTTGTTTTCGGTGCATAAGCTCTCGGTGTACATAAAAGCGGTAAGTGATAAATCGTCATCATAGTCATCATAAAAAGACATTTATCATAACTCATAAGATACAATACTTAGCGATAGTGATAGGATATTAAACAAGCAATTTGGGAGAATGAACCTTTGCAGGTTTCTTGTTTGAAGTTCCTTGAATATATTGGAATCAAACTCAAGATTACTTTACCACATAATTGGAACCCTTCTCTGAGAAAAAAAGGTTATATTCAATATAAATTTTTCTTAGTTATTTGTCATGATTTCATTAAGATATCTTTGAGAGGCCATGAGATTGGGGACCTGCCTGTTCTCAGGCTATATCATAATCCCCAGATTTATGAACAATCAATTTTGATAAATTCAGATGAGAGTTCCAAATAATAATGCTGTGATGACACAACTTAATTGTATGTTTGCTCCTATATCCTATTTGTTATCCTGTTTTGCACTAGTTGTTTCAATTTGTGATATTGAACAGTGGAAAAAAGGAGAAAACATGTAGCTTTTTTACCTGTGATTTAACTTTTTCCCTTTTACATTTGCATTATACGTAATGGCAAAAAATCCCCAAACCCCAAATTAAGTATCTGTGGAGATTCTCAGTTATCCAGGTCATGGTGGTCCAAAAAGTGCTTTTCCAAAAGGCAACTGGACTTTGCAAAAGTCCAGTTGCCTTTCAAAAAAGCACATTTGAAACAAAAATAAAATAGGATAATGCATGTGAAAGAACTAAGCATTTTAAAAAATAAAATCCACTAACAACTATTTGTAGGATTGCCTCCAGATTAGATCCTTCCTGTTTTTCTCAAAACTATTGTATATAGACATATATTTTAGATTAAAATCATTATTTTAAAATTCATTTTAGCAATTCATTATTATTATTATTATTATTATTATTATTATTATTATTATTATTATTATTATGTCAGTACAACACAGCAAACGAGATCACTATGCTGGATTTCGTATTTCATCACCAGTCGGGCGCTTCCCAAGCACCTAGGACTGCGTGATGTAGCGGTGAATTCTGTTTGCCGATCCCAGTAAAGCGGCCTTTTGCAATTGACAGATGGAGATTTTGTCAATTCCAATGGTTTTCAAATGTCCGCTGAGATCCTTTGGCACTGCGCCCAGCGTGCCAAGTACCACTGGGACCACTTTCACAGGCTTATGCCAGAGTCATTGCAGCTCGATTTTTAGATCTTCGTATTTCACTAATTTCTCTAGCTGCTTCTCCTCAATTCTGCTGTCTCCTGGGATTGCGATGTCGATGATCCATACTTTCTTTTTCTCCATGATCACAATGTCTGGTGTGTTATGCTACAGTTGTTGTTGTTATTGTATTATTATTATTATTATTTCAGAACCTCATGAGACTGGGCAGAGTTTATTGTTATTACAATATAGGCGGTAGGGAAAGCAAGTAGGATGCTTGACTGCATAGCTAGAGGTATAACAAGCAGGAAGAGGGAGATTATGATCCTGCTATATAGAATGCTAGTGAGACCACATTTTTAATACTGTGTTCAGTTTTGGAGACCTCACCTACAAAAAGATATTGACAAAATTGAACAGGTCCAAAGACGGGCTACAAGAATGGTGGAAGGTCTTAAGCACAAAACGTATCAGGAAAGACTTAATGAACTCAATCTGTATAGTCTGGAGGACAGAAGGAAAAGGGGGGACATGATCGAAACATTTAAATATATTAAAGGGTTAAATAAGGTCCAGGAGGGAAGTGTTTTTAATAGGAAAGTGAACACAAGAACAAGGGGACACAATCTGAAGTTAGTTGGGGGAAAGATCAATAGCAACATGAGAAAATATTATTTTACTGAAAGAGTAGTAGATCCTTGGAACAAACTTCCAGCAGACGTGGTAGATAAATCCACAGTAACTGAATTTAAACATGCCTGGGATAAACATATATCCATCCTAAGATAAAATACAGAAAATAGTATAAGGGCAGACTAGATGGACCATGAGGTCTTTTTCTGCCGTCAGACTTCTATGTTTCTATGTTTCTAAATGTGCTTGTTTTATTTAGATATCCTAGAACAGTCTGCTGTCTGGGTGGATGAAATCAACTACTATGACATGCGCACAGACAGAAACAAAGGGAGGCCCCCTTTGTCTTTAAGGCCTGCTAATCCTCTTGGTATTGATATAAACAAGTGAGTACTCAACAACATTTATGTATATTCCTAGGAATTTTACCTGCATGAATTCCATAAATTTTAAAATCCAGGATTTGAGGAAAGATAGGGAATTTGGTTTAATCATGAAAAACATTTCAATTCCTATTTGGTAAAATATAAAGATGGCAAACTATTTGGAAATATATATTCAGGTAAATTTGTTTGACATCTAGTTGCAAGTCTAATTCAATGGAGAGTGAATGATCTTAGGCTGTAATTTATTGGCAGCATGTCCCAAGCTATAATCAGATTTTGCTTTCGTATCCTAGTTTATAAAGTGTAGACTATCTTTAATTTTTGGGTTTTCCAAGTTTGGAGGTGATTTAAAATATATGATTTCAGACACCACGATACCAGTATTGATTCTGAGTATATTGACTTAGAAATGAAGGATTGCATTTTAAAGGTTAATTCCAAGTCACTTTATTGGCCTAAGATTATAATATCTGAATTAGGCTTGAGTATCAGATCTTGGTTTGTTTTGCATAATCTGCAAACGGACCCAAAAGAAGGGTAATAAATTACTAAAATACCATAAAACTTGGAATGTGGGTAGGAGTTTTTCCTTAGTATAACAGCTCTGTAAGTGACAACCTTGCCTAACAGCTAATACTCCTATTTTTGCCTTGTATTTTTAATTGATTATATTGTATAGCAGAATATGTTAGATAATTCATATTTTAGCTTTATATTTCAATCAGTGTGCATTTCTAGCAATGAAACATATTTCTAGTCTTTATGTATTTTAGTTTCATTGAAATCTTAATGGTTTTCTTAACCATAAATGCTATTGTTCTTGGTAGTGATCATGTTAAATTCTTATAAACATTACGACAAAGTTTCAGTAGTGAAATTTTGATAAATTAGTACTGATTTGTTGTTTTGTTAAGACCTGCTTTCATAGTATAGATAGGAATAATAAACTACCAAGGCTTGTGAGCTAGCCAAAGTCTTGTCATATATGCTGCAATTATAAAATAACACTCAGAGAATATACTTTTAAAATACAGTATTCCTAAAAGAGAGCTAAATTATAATATAAATGTTCATATTTTCTGGCACTATTGTTCCTTATAAAATAAAATAAAATCCTATCTCCAATAATATTAGTACTTAGTAGTATTTTTACTGGCTTTTAGAATAAATGTTAAGCATATATATAAATTCCAACTATAGCAACTTTCACTATTTCTAGTATGTGGTTCACCTTTGTTTTTATAAGTTCTTTTAATTATGATTGATGCTTTAGAATTACGTTCCCATTAAAAAAGATTATTGTGAAACCTTTGATAACACTTTTGTACTAATCTCAGTGGATTATAGATTATTTAGGATTCAACTAAAAATATTGCATCTTTTACTGCAAGCCATATAGCACTACAACCCAAACACCCTTGGCTAATTTAAAGTTTATTCCTAAATGTAATTTTATGTCTAGAATAGATAAAAATAATTTTAAATGAATACAGTATGTTTTCTTCCTGTGGTGTGTTAGCATAGGATTGTTGCCTTGTCTGTGAGGTTACAGTTATAATAGGAAGAAATGAAATTATCCACATTCACAGTAAAATTGGTCTGTTTTAATATAAAGTTTGAAGGTATAATCTCATTGGCTTTTTAATTTTTGTTCATATTTGGAATATACAAACTTTTCTGTATTCTGAATGTTTTTCACAAAGGATTATGATCCTCTCCAAGTTATTTTGGTTGGGGAGCTCTGTACTTTAGCCCTTCAGTAGCAAAATTTATTTAAGAAACCAAAAAATGTGATGGGCTTATTTTTATGAGTGTATTTAATTCTAGGTTAGTTTATACAGTAAATATTTTTGAAAGAAAAACTTAACTATATTCATTGTGGGTGATTTCTTCCTGGTTCCAAGTATTTTATTATGAAGTTGAATATTTTATAGCTAAAATATATTTAGTGGCCATTTATTTTGGGTAAACCCTTTAAAGATTTATTTGTTTGTTTGTTTGTCTGTCTGTCTGTCTGTCTGTCTGTCTGTCTATTTATTTATTTATTTGTTTGTTTGTTTATTTATTAGATTTGTATGCCGCCCCTCTCCGTAGATGTGAGAGGGAAGACAAAATAAAAAGTTGTTTTTGAATGGTCAGTTGCAAGATTTTTTATTTTATTTTATTTTTTGTATATTTAAAGTACTGAATGAAATCTGAATATATGGAATGGACTTTTACAGTCATTTGAATGTTGCTTGCCAGGCTCTGTTGCTTGTCAGGAATTCTTATTGTGACCTACTCAAATAAAAAGATTGTGGATGTAGCTGAGATTTTTTAATCAGGCCCAGGTGATATGTCGGCTGCTCTGTATAGCTTCACATTGCAACTGAAGGATCAAATGCTTGGCCCCTCTTCAGTTATTTCAATGTATTTATGAAAACTGGTGCATATTCTACAAACATTCAGATTATGTGAGTGTAATCTATGAATGTATGTATTTAAAAGCTTAACTTATTCAAAGGGAATACATTTTTTCCCCAAAAACATATGAAAAAAAATTTAAAATATTAATATATTAAAAATATCCTAGACCATCTATTATTTCCACCATTCTTACAGGATGGTTTTCATCTTTGTTTTCTGCAATGTTCTGGAATTTTAAGTAAAAAGATGCTCTCTCTATTTCCAGATGTGCAATGGCTGACTCAAGATCACTACTGTATTTACTATCTCCAACCTCCTCTCGCTGCTTTCTAATCTCTGGTTTATTAATTCATTCCTCATTTCTCTCTTTTGCCACCCCCATTTCTATTTTCTGTTCTGAATATTCCAACAAATTTTCTAAATCTTCTATTGTTTCATAGTCTATGTACTGTATTCCCAAAAAGTTTCTAGCTTTTTATCATCTTTTACAGTTCACATACATTTTTTACCGTAACAAATAATTCTTCGTACACAAAAATCTCCATATTGCCAAATAGCTTTTTATCATCTATCACATTAAGTTAAAACTTAAGGTCCATATAATCTCTTTTTTATTTTCAATTTCTATTAAATCCAATTCAAGAAATAGTCCAATTCAATTCTATTCCAAAATTTTGTCATCCACCACTGTAGAAAAACAAAGCCAAGCAGTCTAGGTAAAACAAACACTCCTTAAAAATTCTCAGGCTTTCCACATTATCTCCTTTTAGTCAAGACCAGACAGCTACACTTTCTCTTCTACAATCCAGAAATTGTTACAAATGTTGCAGTATTTTTTCTCTCATGTAGATAGCGCTCTCCCTCCAGAGTATGCTCCCGGCTGATTGTCAAAACTGTCAAATAATAGCTTTAAATCCACACACACAAAAAGCTTTTCTCCCCAGTTTCTTTCTTCTGTTATTTATGTTTCTCCAATTCAAATAATGTCCAAAATACGATTAAACCTCTTGAGCTTTAATGCTTTTTTCCCCCTTTCCTTTGTTCCATTCCAAGTGCTAAATAGCTCCTATTGCATCTTGGGAAATTCTTTAAAGTTCCAATTTAAAAGCTGCCTTTACCTGTGAGTTGTTCACTTTCTCACCTGGTTTCAGCACTTTGTCCAAACACCACTCTTTCACATAAATGTGGTCCAATTGCCCCAGTTTCATAGCCGTCATCCATAAATGGTCACCGCCCTTGCTGCCAGTCTGAAGAGCTGTCTCTGATATACTATTATTTACAAAAATGGAATATGTTGGAAGAAAAATGGAATATGTTGGAAGAACAAGTAAAAGAGGTGATGCTAATTTGGAGTAAAAAAATTGGTTGTGGTATTGATTTAGACAATTGGCAAGAATTATGGGAAAGGAATAGGAAGCTCACATTAGTCACTGCATATAAAGAAAATATATATGCAAGATTAGTTGAAAGGGATAAAAAGATTTCACTGAAATGTTGGAAGTGCCAGAGACTTACTACCATATGTGGTGGGAATGTCCAAAAGCACAAAAAGTTTGGTATCTGATCAAACATTGGGTGAAAAAGATATTAGCGAAAAAACTTTGAGTTAAAGCCTGAACTTTTCTTGCTGAATATTACAAAGGATAAATATAACAAAGGAACTTTATATCGATTACTACACATGGTAACAGCCTTTGCTCAGAAATGGAAAGATAAAGAGACTCCTACAGAAGAAGTAATAATTAAGATATTATCCTGTGCTGAAATGGATAGGTTGACGTTAGAGCTCAAGGAAAGAGTGAAATAGATTATTATGAAATCTGGGACAAATTGTATAAATGGTTGGAATCGAGGAGGAACGTTGGGACACGTTCAATTCAACTTATCAATTATCAAGCTAATCATCATGCACCCTGTCAAAATCCTTAAAATCTGAAGGTGAGCAATAGCCACCTGACTCTTGTTTATTTGTTTGTTTGTTTGTTTGTTTGTTTTGTATGCTGCCCCTTTCCGTAGACTCGGGGCAGCTAACAACAATAATGAAACAATATGTAACAAATCTAATATTTAAATTAATTTAAAAGACCCTTATTTAAGAAACCAAACATACACACAGACATATCATGCATAAATTTTATAGGCCTACGGGGAAGGGAATATCTCAATTCCCCCACACCTGATGACAGAGGTGGGTTTTAAGGAGCTTACAAAAGGTGAGGAGGGTGGGGGCAACTCTGCTCTCTGGGGGGAGTTGGTTCCAGAGGGTCGGGGCTGCCACAGAGAAGGCTCTTCCCCTGGGTCGAGGGGACCTGGAGAAAGCCAACTCTGTGGGACCTAATCGGTCGCTGGGATTCGTGCGGCAGAAGGCGGTCCCAGAGATATTCTGGTCCGATGCCATGAAGGGCTTTATAGGTCATAACCAACATAATAAGCAATTAATAAGCAATTGCTGAAACTCCAAAGCTCTGGAGCTCCAAAGACAGCAAAACTGAAGCAGCTTATCTACAAAAAACCAACTCATGTTTCTCACATTGCACCAATCGTTCTGGCTCCCTTCCTGTAATTTATAAATGGAGATGATGTACAGAACAAATAAGCATAATTGACCTGACATATTCCGAAAAAATGGAGTAACCTCTCCTTGTCATAGAGAAGGATTTTGCATGAGCCTGAAAGAGGGTCCTATTCAGTGGTGAAATCAATTTCTTTTTTAATACTGGTTCTGTGGGTGTGACAGGGGAAGGATACTGCAAAATTCCCGTTCCTACCCCACTCGGAGGCCAGCCAGAGGTGGTATTTGCCATTTCTCTGAACTACTCAAAATTTCCGCTACCAGTTCTGCAGAACCTGTCAGAACCTGCTGATTTCACCCCTGGTCCTATTCCATTGTGGCTCTGATTTGGCATGAAAGTTCCTCCATTTGTGCTCCGGTTGTTTACCTGGAAGTTTTATTGGTCTCGGTTCCTTGATAAATAAAGGACCCAGTTGACTTGTGCCAGAGGAAAGAGGTGCCTACTAAGAATGTGCTCTGTCTACATTCCACAAGACAGCCATGGGTTTCAGTAGTTTCCTGACATATGAGTGGGGAAATTCCCCAAGTGCTTTCAGCCATTCCATCATACCCTGACTGGATAATTTTAGCCACCCCAAGTCTTCGGAGAGGGGCGGCATACAACTCTAATAAATTATTATTATTATTATTATTATTATTATTATTATTATTATTATTTAGTCTTCAACTAATGTGTGGTTGTGAATGAATTGGCTGATTGATTTTATTATATACAGTATGGGATTTTAGTAGTAATTTTTAATTAATTAGATTTGTTGTTGTGTTGCTTTTGTATCCTGTGGGCTGCCCCGGGTCTTCGGAGAGGGGCGGCATGCAAATCTAAATCTAAATAATAATAATAATAATAATAATAATAATAATAATAATAATAATAATACACAACTCCTGAAAATACCATAATAACTGCTAAAGGAAAAAATTGCCCAGGAGTGATTTGTTCATGACAATGTGAGTTGCAGAAGACTTAAGTTCACCAGCATCTCACCAAAAAACCCCAACACTTCTCCCTTAGATTCTCCACAATTGACCTCTCCAGGTTCCTAAGAGGCCAGTAAGGGGCGTACATAAGTGCACTGGTGTGCTTTTCGTCCCCTGTCCAATTGTCTTTCCTTTCTTTCACCTATCTTATATATTCTCTTCCTTTCATATATCCTCTCCTCTAAGTTAACTTTCACCCTCATATATATTACCACATGTCTATTTTTCTTCCTATGTATTTGTGTATTGGACAAATAAGTAAGTAAGTAAGTAAGTAAGTAAGTAAGTAAGTAAGTAAGTAAGTAAGTAAGTAAGTAAGTAAATACTCCAGCTGCTTGCATAGGGACGCATATCGATTAGAACATGACAAGAGCTATCATGGCAGTCTCAGCCATAAACGTCTGAGCTAACTGGGCAGCCTCAGCAGGAACCTTGATTGATTTATTAATATATAGGGGGTTTAGAATGTAATTTAAGTTAGATTTGTTTGTGTTAAGTATTGAGATTTTAGAGTATTTAATATTAGATTTCTTCATGTTTTTGTATTTGTTTACTGTGGGTCTCCCTGAATCCCAGGAGAAGGGCGGCATACAAATCTGAGAGAGAGAGAGACATTGAACTCTTTGAAGATAAGAGACACCTTGGGGGAGGTGTGTGTTTGGCCTGAAATGAACATTACAGTAATCTCTGACATGAGGAAACAGAGCGAAGGACTACAATCTCAATGTGACTGAAAAGAGGAGAGTAGGCTGGGATCTAGCCTTTCTTTTAGACTGCAAAGATGAGTCCTCCAAATTAAAGGTCCTGCTTTTTAAAGCTAAACCTATTCCTAGAATTAAATCCTCAGTAAAAATACATTTTTCTAGGAATAGGTTTAGCTTTAAAAAGCAGGACCTTTAATTTGGAAGACTCATCTTTGCAGTCTAAAAGAAAGGCTAGATCCCAGCCTACTCTCCTCTTTTCAGTCACATTGAGATTGTAGTCCTTCGCTCTATTTCCTCATGTCAGAGATTACTGTAATGTTCATTTCAGGCCACACACACACACACCTCCCCCAAGGTGTCAAGTTGTTCAACACATTCCTCCTCTGTTTTCCCCACAACATCACCCTTTTGGTAAGTTGGGCTGTCACCCATGTCACCAATCTGGCTTTCATGCCTCAGGTGGAACAATAACTCATGGTCTTCCACTTTCTAACCTGGTACCTTAATCATTAGGCCGAGCTGGATCTCTCCCACAATTTCCCTAACACATTCCATAAAGCCAGCAATTAAAACATCACTGGGTTTTAATTCCTTAAAACCCAGAGGTAAGGAACAATCATAAATATGTTTCATCTGGCTAGAAATAGTGAATTCTTTGGGGTTATGTTACTTTCATAGCAATAACTATGAGGGAAACATAATTAGAGTGGAAGTTTGTATTTTATGGCCAGCTTAGTTTCTTCAAGGCCTGATCGTGCACTGCCACCTAATGGAATAATAGAATCCTTTTTGCAATGACATAAAAGTTGGCTATTAAGTAGAGATAAAACTTTTTTTTACTTCATTTAGACATTCATGCACAGCTGCACCCAGGTTATTCTTACAAGTTCAACTGAGTTGGTGCAAATTTCAGTTGATCGTTACAGTTTTAGAATCAAAATACAGTCACCAGGGCATAGTATTTGCCTACATAATACCAAATATTATTGTTTAATAATATCGATTTCAATAGGAGAGGTTCCAATGAAATGAATAGCACAGGGATTTTCCTGATTTATAAACAATGCAAATACTTATTAACTATTTAAGATACCCAGCCACCTATCTGTAATTTCTTCCTGTAGTTTTACTTGGATGCGCTGAAGTAGTGTGTCATGCCAGTGTTTTAGCTTGGTCCAGATTTGCTATTAGTTACTCTTTAGGCTGTTTCCAGAGAACATCCTTGTCTTCTGTCCTAGTGCTGGAGAAAGTCCCTTTTAACACCTATGGGTTTGTCCTGTTTAGTCTGCCCTAGCATCCTTTCTGTTGGTCTCCTGCATGCTTGACTAACAGAATACAGCTGGTACAACTTTTTCTCCATGGAGTCTGGCTGATACCAGACAGGGGGAATGTGTATGGTAACTTGGTTTGTTTATGGTGGTTGCCATTCAGACTTTATTTACTTAAAATGGCTCTTCTTGACCTATAAAATACTCTAGAATCTAGTTCATGCTAGGTTTTGCTGACAGTATCCAGTATAATTGCTTAGTTTTTAGTTTTAAATAGAGTTTACAGAATCATGTACACAAAAATCACTGCTAGTACTTCATTAATAATTACTTAAAACGTATATTTATGAACTTTGCATTTATATTTCATTTTAAATGAAAGCAAGTAAAGCTATTGAAAACTACTTTATAAGTAATTTCCAAATGAAGCTCATACCAATTGGAGACGTCCTTCCTGGCCGGCTGAAACGTGGACTCCAGGAAGGACATCTTGGTGACGTCAAAGCTCCGCCCCTGGAATTCCCTATTGGGATTCCCCACCTCTGTTTGAGCCTCCAGACCGGCCGACAGCTCCACGGCTCTTCTGCAAAGGTGACAGCCGGGCGGCGGCGCTTCTCAGCATTCTCCCGAACCCGAACTTTTGCCGAACTTCCAGGTTCGGCATTCGGGAGAACACCGAGAAGTGCCCGGTTGTTTCAAAAGGTGACAGCCGGGCGGCACTGCCCAGCGGAGCGCCGGTATTGCGATTTTTTTTTTTGCTTGCACGCATTAATCAGTTTTACATTGTTTCCTATGGGAAACATTGTTTTGTCTTACAAACTTTGCACCTTACGAACCTCCTCCAATTAAGTTTCTAAGACGAGGTATCACTGTAGTTGCCAAGAATCAGTACTGAAAATTTACTGTGAAGAAAATGAAATAGAATGTACACATCTGGACTGAACCTTTAAAAATGTGAGCAGTTCTTGAGATTAAACAAGAATTATGTGATTTAACACTTTAAGGAGTAACAAGATCATTTAAATTAATAGGAAGCAGGTAGCCATTATGATTAATGAATGAAACATTCCAAACCTCAAATGTCATGGTTCTGATATATATTTTATATTTCCCACCCAAAAGTATCCCTTTATTGTGAATTAGGCAACCTGTGCCCCATTGGGTCATTTCAGAAATATTTCCTCACCTAAACAGAGAAACAGAATATTCAAAGTTGTAGAGGAGGGGGGAAGCAATGAGAGCAGGAGAGACTTCTGTCTTCCTGCTGATTTCCCCATGGAGCTTCCTTGTGGGAATCTGGGTGAGATCAGAAAACTTCCTTTTCCTTCTCACAGGTAAGTGGGGTGGGGGTGGGAGAGAGACAGGGAGAGATGGCTGGGAAATTATAATGGAATGTTGAAAATGAAGCAAGACATCAATTGAGTCCCACGGGGTTGGGCAGCATATAAATCAATTAAATTAAATTAATTATGGAATTATGGGTCATGAATTTTGAATGCATTCTGTAAGTAAGCCCACTTGAAGGAAATTAGGATGTTACAACTCCTGTGATACACCATTTACAGTTAAAGATCGTGACAACAAAAGTTTTGGTAGTCTATAGATGAAGTAGTAGTAATCACATAGAGCAGGACATGTCTAAGGGCATGTATGACTCAAACTACTCTTTTTTTCTTCAAGAAACAGGTTGCAACATGTAACTTGTTAAAACTAGTAAACGTAGTTGTTACTTAAATGTACAGGGGGAGTGAAGGGTCCAGGACTGGAGAAGGTGGTGGCACAATGGTTTAATGATGCTGGAACTGCCAGCCAGAAATGGTCTATACCCGTGATGGCAAAGCTGTGGCACATGTGCCACAGGTGGCATACGGAGGCATATCTGCCAACACACGAGCCGTTGCTTTAGCTCAGCGCACATCTGTGCACTGACCAGTTGATTTTTAGCTTGCGCGGAGACTCTGGGAAAGTTTTCTCTCTCCATGATTAATTTCCACCCATTGCTTCTTGTCCTGCCTTCTACTGCTTTGGAAAATAAGTTCACCATCTCCTCTTTGTGGCAGCCTCTCAAACAATTCAGATTTAAAGGTATCAAAGAAGCCCTGTTAGTTTTATTTTTCTGAATGGGATCATAAAACATTAGACTGGCATTTGTTTCTTGTAAGTATGAACTTAAAAAGTCTACCTCCAGATAGAGACCAACACATGATATGGTAGGAAGTTGCAACGGAAGACTATTGAGAGTATTGTGAGCCGAAGTAAAAAGAAGGTGTTAAATGGAAACAGAGAATCTCAATTGGAAAACATCCATACCTTTGACATTGCCATGAATTACATGGAGCCCAATAGTTTAGAGCCGTGACGGCTAACCTATGGCATATTGGTGGGCACACGAGCTCAGGTCTAGTGCGCGCCAGCTGATTTTCAGGCCTTCTGAGCCCACTGGGAGTAGGGAAACAGCCTGTTTTCAGTCTCGGAGGGAGCATGAGGAAGGCCTGTTTTTTTTGCTCTACCCAGGCTTCAAAGTCTTCCTAAGAGCCTGGGGAGGGCAAAACAGCCTTCCCCATCCCCCCCAGGCTCTCCTCAGGCCAGAAATGGCCTTTTCCCAACTTGAAATGGGTCATTTCTGACGGGGGTTAGGCTCCTTTTGCCCTCCCCGGGCTCCTGGAAAGGCTCCAATGCCTGGGGAGAGCAAAAAACGGGCGTGCTGTCATGTGCCAGGGGGAGGTCATGCACGCATGCATGGGGGAAGTGGGCGCATAGAATTATGGGTGTGGGCACATGCACCCCCATGCTCCCCCTTTGGCACCCAAGCCAAAAAAGGTTTGCCAACACTGGTCTATACTCTGATGGTTCTCTGCTGGGAGAATGAGCTCCCATTGTTTGTTCCCTGGACACCCAGCATTCTGAAGGCATAGTGCACGTAGATAAATAAGTACCAGTCGGTGACAAAAATCTAGGTGTGTTCATATGTGCAAGAAAGGGAAGCCAGCACTGGCCAATTTAAGAGAGTGTGACATGAGGCGAGGCGAACCCGGCAGAAAAGCCCAGAAGGCCAACATCCCCAAGTACATCTAGCCCCCCCCCCCCCCTTGTGCAAGTGACAAACAGAATGAACTAGCAATCTGGGCTACCAGGACTGCACTGTGTCTAGCATTTGTAGAATTCCTTGACATTGTATGCTGTATGCTAAATAAAAATAAGGATCGAGGACCATTCACAAACCTGACTCCTTCCAAGTAGATCTTATTCTAGCAAAATACACATCCGATTATTATCGCCAATTATATAAGCCAATATTAAATTTGTCCCATTGCTTGGATTGCCTAGGCAATGTGATTATGATTATGGAAGGTATGGTCATGCATAAAAGTTTCTTTCTTAGCAACTTAATATTTTATTAAATTAAGAACATCATATATGACATAATCCTTAAAACAAAATGCTTATATATTCCAATATCACCTGAAATATAATATTTTCATTTTTATTATATTTTGGAATGTTTCAAGTGGAGAACTTGTTTAATAATAGTTGCAAGCTGTATTTTACTAATTAATTTGTGAAAATCATTACTTGATGGCAACAAAAGTCTTAGTATATATTTCTGTGGATGAACTACTTTATGAAAAAGCAAAACTGTCAGAGATATAATTAATTCTGCTGCAATATTTCTTCGTAGAAGGCAGTTCAATCTGATAAAAAATGTTGAGAAATCATATGATGATAGATCTAGCAATTTGTATAAATATATATGAATATAGGAGCAAGCTCTTTACAAAGTATTTTATGTGGCAATTTGCCAAAATTGTAAATATGACTTTGACTTTTTATATATATTTTAGTGGAGCCAGCACACACACACACACACACACACACACACAATTTGGGACTACATTTTTCTTGCCGTGACATTTTTATTTTGTTTTCCTGATAAATTGGACACAGAATGGCATTTATCAACATAGTTTCCTTTTGGTTACCCTTTGATATTTGTCACCAGTATTTCATTTCTTCTTACCAGTAAAGATTACATCTTACTTACCCTGGTCTTGCTATTTTCCTGGTATAGTGGTTGAGTCAGTGTGGAAATGGATCTGGCAATGAGCTTTAATGATAACAAGACACTGCTGAGTAGTTTATCATCTCATATTGTCATCCGAGGCTGAATTTTTGATTATCAAGCTAGTTACTAGATTGTACTTCTGGTTATACTGTGGAATTTTTTTTAATAGTTTTGATTCTCTTCAAGATGATACTTTTTTGATCATCATTAATTTCCCAATGCACAGATATGGTACACTATGACATAGAATTCAACGTCTTTTAAGACTCCGAGGTTTCATTTTTAAAAATGTATGTCCTTGGAATAGGATACAAATTCACAATACTGGGCTGAGTACTTTTCCTTACTAACACTATCCTCCTTATATATAATTAAAAGATTTTTTAAAAAAATATAATTTTAGGATACATCTTTCTTGTTTAACTTAAATTATACCATGAAGTTTATTTCACATTCTACAGCTCACACTGAAGCAGTACCATTTGGCACAGATGCAATCCTTTTAGCAGTATAGTATAATTTGCCTATCTAAAAGGTTTGCTTTTAATGCCTTTGAGAAGGATTTTATTTCATGATTTTGTATTGTATCCCAGTTTTTTGAAACTTTTAAACTATTTTAAAAAACTTTTAAAGTATTTTTGAATAATTTTGTAACTGTTGGAGGTAGCATTAGGTAGAATGCTTAGCATGTATATCTCGTTCATGAAAAAGAAAATAACTTTTGCATATTTCCTAAGCAGTTATTTCTCACATGCATTATTCACTTCACTGTTCTATAATAGTTTTATCAGAATGTTCTTCATTATTTGTGCTGGGTAAAATTATGGAATAAAAATCAATATTATCCATCCTCATATTACCGGTATGTTTCGCACTTTTCTATCAGCAGAACCTTTTTTTACTCATGTGCCAAAAAATGTGTGCATGCCCACATCCATAATGCAATGTATTCCCCGTGCATGAGCACACCATGCATGCACGCAGGTGTCACTAAAGCCTTAGGACTTCTAGTAGGCTGTTTTCACCCTTCCCAGGCTTCAGGAAAGCCTCCAGGGCCTGTGGATGGTGAAAAACGGAGCTCACTCCGGAGGCTTTCCTGAAGCCCGGGAAGGGCAAAAAACAGCCTAACGAAGCTTGGGGAGGGCAAACCAATTTTTTGCCTACTCTAGGCTCCAGGAGGTTTCCTGAAGCCCAGTGAAGGTGAAAAATTGCCCAACGAACTGTCCAACGAACATCATTCACAGGCTTTCCTGAAGCTTGGGGAAGGTGAAAACAGCCTCACCCCACCCTCCAGAAGGCTGAAAATCAGCTGGCCAACACACACGTGTGCTGGAGCTGACATAGGACAATGTCTCATGTGCCCTCAGATATGACCCCACATGTCACCGAGTTTGCGGAGAGGGGCGGCATATAAATCCAATAAATCTAATCTAATCTAATCTGTAGCACGTTTGCAATAGAATAGAATAGAATAGAATTTTTTTGGCCAAGTGTAATTGGACACACAAGGAATTTGTCTTGGTGCGTATGCTTTCAGCGTACATAAAAGAAAAAGATACTTTTGTCAAGAATCATATGGTACAACACTTAATGATTGTCATCAGGACTTAGAAGGATCTAAATATTAACTGTTACCTGTAGAACCACATGAGAGAGGTGCATACTAAATATTAAGTCTTCGGAGAGGGGCGGCATACAAATCTAATAAATTATTATTATTAATTATTATTAAGCAAACTTGTGTAGACTTGTCACTTAATGGAGAAGGATTACCATTTTTCTTGCATTATTGTATTTCATATCTCTTCCTGTTGGAAATTGTGGGTTAAATACATTGTCCCATATACCATACTCATTCCACTGAGATCAATTCCCCCCCCCCAATTAAAATGAGCTGCCATGTCCTTGACAAGAGAAAAGAAGAATGTGCATCTTCACGTTATATCTGTACTATAGTTGAGCAATTTCTTGGAAAGGAGCTGTGAAGTTTGGACTATAGCAGTGCTTTATAAGTGGGACTGCTTTACAATACACTGATTTTTTTTTCTTTGGTTCAAAATACACCTGCTAAATTCTTAAGGGATATTAGAAAGAATACAGATTGCCACTTCTTAATGGTTTTAATCATTAAACTATATCTGAACATTTACCTTTTTGCATAAACACACAAAAATCATTTCTCTCTAGTCACAAAATTTCCTTTTTGGTTTTGGCATATCTTCCTGCCAGGCCAGGAACTTTTTATTATTTTTTTCACTTTCAAATAGAAATAAAAATTATCCATTGCTGTGTTAATTTACGAGACAAATTACCAATCCATGGGCCTCAGGTATAGCCACCCCTCAACCTTCTCAAAGTGGGTCCTTTTTTTTTTTTTGCTGTCTATCAAGGTGGGTGTCTTAAGTTCACAATGTATACCATACATTCTGCCCCTTTAATGCCCTTTAAAAATTCAACACACACCCCCAAATCAGCTCTTATGTAAGGTGTACTTAAATCCAGTGATATTTAATGACTTATCTTCAGACCCATCATTTAGTCTTTGTTTCTTATTGACTTGTCTAGAGGGAAGATTCCACAGAAAGAATTGGAGACCCTCTTTCCTGGAAAGAGTGCTGATTTTACAAGTGAAAACTTTTCTGCTGCTTGGTACTTAATAGAGAACCATTCAACAGCAAGGTTAGTGTGATTTTTTTGTTAATATTTATTTTTCATGATTAAGGAATGTCAGCAATATGTTTTGGCAAAGAATTGTAGGAGATGTAGTTGCAAGTCAGTCCATCGTTTCAGAATAAAATTTATTATCTGGATGAACTTGGTTGCATTACTTTAAATGGAAACTACGTTCTTCTAATTTAATCTGGGTTCATACGTCTGCTCATAATTTGTTTTCAGTGTGGATTTATTCTAAAACATAAAATTAAAGAATGCAGGTTTTTAGAAATAGGCATTTTTTTACAATAGGCAATGCCTTGATATTTTTAAATAACCCTTCAATGCTTTACTATTTAGTCAAGTGAAAAATTGTCTTTCCTATTTCACAATTCCATTGTAACATCCTTATTCCATAACTTGCCACATTTGAAACAAAAAGTTTCCTAGAATTCAGTCATCGATTCTAGACAGTAGCCATAATTCATAGTTGGAGTGCATTGTTATATATTTACTCATTTAAATCGAATATCCCTTCTCTTGGCATGTTTGCTGAACTAAATACATTTGTCATTATGACAAGAATAAACAAAAGTATAAGGATGGAAAAGTGAAAAAGTTAAAAGGCAAAGATCCAATTATTGTTTTAAACTACTAACAACAACAAGGAAATGACAGATTTGTATGAATGACATTTCAGTCTGCTATATCTGTAAGCAATTTTGTTAATACAAATTTGTCTATTTGTTATCTTCCTATTTTAGGGAGAGGGATTCTCCATTTCTCTTTCTTTCTCTCTCACAAACACATAAGCCACACACAATCTCGCTCACTCTCAGATAGAAACACAGAGTTAAAAACATATTGATGACCGATACAATAACTGTTATTTCATGCTTATTTAGCGGATATGATACAAAGCATTTGTCTACCTTTCCTGAATTATTTTCATGCGTTCCTTATCTTCCTGAAGATGGAATTTTCATGAGTTACCAAGTGTTGAGATATTCTTTCCATTTGTATAAAAAAATACATACTGGGATTAACTTGCCTCCACTGGATTGGTGGATTACAGCAAGTTGTTTTATATTTTCTCTAAATAGAAAACTGTTGGCCTTTATTAAGATATATATGACCTTGTCAATTCATCTTTATTGTCTGAAGGCTATCTGTCTTTTTCTCTTTTGGATTTAGTTTTGATCAGCTTAAAATGGCAGTGATAAATCTGAGAAAACAAGCCAATAAGAAAAATGAGGGCAATCTGCAATACGTCAAAGGAGGTCTCAGCACTTTTTTTGAAGCACAGGATGCCTTGTCAGGTAAGTCTCAGGACTACAAAAGGATTCTATGAATTCTAATGGACTGAAAGAATCGTAAGGATTTAAGTGACCTAAGACACTAACAGCAGTGAAAATATCTGGTGTCATCTATACAGCTGTACATCAATTGAGAGAGGAAAAAAATCTATGATATTTCATAAAGTACCTTTAATTTACCATTAGTAAGGATGCAGTTGTTTATATTTCTATATCTGTTCATTCTACTGTGATGATTGAGACCTCTGCAATATTGAAGTAGGAATCAGATGTGTATCTTCTGTAATTAAATACATAAGTACAGTAATCCCAACTATTCTGCTAAATTTTACCACTGTTATATCACATTTCCTAGGCAAAAGGTATTTATATTCATTTAGCTTAGTATTCAGTCTGAAAGATACAAGAAGAGCATAGCATTTCTTTGCTTGGCAAGGGTGCTCTGTAAGTCATGCCTTTTTTCTAATATCTATATCTAATTTCATAGGAATACATTTTTAGTTTTAGCCAATGTATAACAAACAATTTAAATCATTGCAGCTAAAATATGTAAAATTGAAGAAACTTAGATTCAAAGATTTTTCAAGATAAAACAGAATGTGTATAGTTAAATTTCCATCTGCTTGAAATTTTGTTTATAATTCTTTGGGTTTGATAATGTAAAGATGTTACTGTTACATGATACCAATTTTACAATGTAGCTAAAGAATTTGTGAAAATATTGAAGATTTCACAAATGTTCAATTACATTGTGAAGTTAGCATCGTCTAACATCTTTAGAAAATTCATATCAACTCTTGGATTGCTCTGTTTACAGAAGCTCATTTTCCATTTGAAAGTTAAAACAGTTTTTTTGAAATATTTTACATCATCATTATTATTATTATTATTATTATTATTATTATTATTAATTAGATTTGTATGCTACCCCTCTCCATAGATGGCTACAGTAGTTTTAAAATAGGAAATCAGATATGAGATGTGAAATGCAGTGCACGAAAACATAACGTTTTGGCATATTTTTTGTTTTATATAATAATTTTTTATTCTCAATATTCTTTGGCAATCAGTTGAAAATGAGACCTGAAAAACAAAGCTTCCATTTCCCTGTAATAGAAATTAAGAAAGACTTTGGTCAGAAAGACTTCAATGAATATTCTTGCAGGGCATTGTAATTGAGTGACTAAACCAGAAATCAAGGAAGACTTCCATTAATTAAACTACATTGTTACAATATTATTTCAGTATCCATCTCAAAGACATCACCACCAACAGCTACCTACAGAAATTCATGAGCAGAATTTCATTCTTCATATTACTTCAAATATCCCTATCCACTCCTGCCCCTAAATTGTACTACAGAACAGCCAAGGGAAATACATTTTATAAGAGCCTGAGGAGAAAGGAAGCAAATAATAAAAGTTGGGATTATTTTCATATGGAAGTTACAGTGCAAATGATTCCTTCCAGGGTTCTTTGTTTGTTTGTTTGTACATGTACCTTGAGATAATGTAGGAAGGCCCACAGAGCATCCAAGCCTTCAAGACATGGCACCTTGATGTTTCAAGTGCTTCCAAAACTCCCTAATCACCACCAACAGATAATTCACAGACTTTAGGAGCTACTTTTGAAAATGTATCATAAAGGAAAAATAAATAAGTAAATACAGTTAAGGAGTGTAAAATTGCTAGAGTTAAAACAATGTTGCCAACTACTGTCTGGGTAGAACAGTGATTGAAAAAAGAATGGAAGGGGAAATTATACAATAGTGAAATAACAGTTATATTTGATTTGTCATATCCCAAAATGACACATTGGTATTTCTGACTCTTTCAAATTAGGCATATATGATCATGGCTTTGCCTGCATAATCTAGCATAAAAGGCATTTGCTTCTTCAAAGTCAAGTAACCAACAAGAGCCTTTAGCCAGATTAAAACTAGAGCTACTTTAAGCTCCACACAAGAAAGTGAAATATATAGCAGAACTGCCATGGTAATTAGAAGACTAAATAAGAGAACATACCCATGCCCAGATGATTAACTTTACTGCCAAAAATCATAGTATAAGCTTAGCAGCATAGTGAAGTTTAGAAGTCTGGAGGATCTGGCTCTTATCATAATGCCTGTGTCACTAGATCACAAATTATCTTGTAACAAACTATGCTGTTTAAATCTATGACTATAGCTCGTTCATCCATTAAAATAGTTGAAATTTAACAAGTTGTTTTATTTCAGCTATCCATCAAAAACTAGAAGCGGATGGAACAGAAAAAGTAGAAGGATCCATGACGCAAAAACTAGAGAATGTTCTCAACAGTAAGTTTTGTACAAATATGTATATATATATATATATATTCTTCAAGACTACTTCTTTTATTCTAAAAATAAAAATTTGTTTCTAAATTTTAAGACTGAAAAACATTTGATAATTTATTACTTGAATTCTTGCACAGACTGATGCTTGAAATTTCCAAAAGCAAAAACATGTTCTGATGCCCTGCAGTATTCTTTAGTAGCAAAGGGATATTTGTTTAATCCCTATCATTTAAATTGAGGAAATTGATTTAAATAAATGGAGAGTTGAATCTATGTGACTGCTTTTTAAAGTAAATTTTCCATAGACAAGGGTTAAGTTTCAAGCAAGATATGATCAAATGCAAGTTTATAGTTTACTTTTAGGGCAAATGGGAGTCTGGAAGATGAATTCAAAGCCATCAACATTTTTATTTTTTAGCCTTATGCATACTGAATTTCAGGTTTCAGATCTTTTGATTTTTGCAGCTTGTTTTACAGTTTGAAGAAGTTGTTATATTTGATTAGTTATTTAACACATTGAATTCAATTATTCTTGTAGAACTGTTAAGATTTTGATATAGTGTTTTTTTAAAATAAGCAACTCTTCCATAAATGAAAATAATAAATTTATATTTTTAGAATGGCATTTTGCATAGATATTTATGACAGACTTCAAAACATTTTTTTTCAAATTAGTACTTTTTAACATTTTTGTTGGAGAGTTAATTAAATAACCTCAAAACGACATATCTGAAAAAGATAAGAAAATAGTCATAATGTTTTAGATATACCAGCAAATATGTTTTTACTGTATTTATTTGCATAGCTTTAAATATAGTAGCTTTCTCTTCAGATTAAATAGAAGCAACATGTCTCACACCCAGAAAAGGAAGTAATTCATTAATTTTGCCTACACCTTTAATAATTCCATACCACCTCTAATATTGATGCTTTGGAACCCATTAATGGAATGACTGAATTCAGGGAAGAAAATGCATGAAAAATACTAGTGGATAAAGATACTCTTCATAATAGTAACTTGAGTTCCAGTCTAATGATATTCAGAAATTATCAGAGTTATGCTCATGTGCAAGAAATTTTTGGATCTAATCTTCATTCTTGTTCCTCTGTGTCATGAAATACTGTGCAGAAGGACTGGAGGATCCTCTAAGGAACATGAGAAGTCTTGAAGGGCTGCAGGGTAAATGAGCGAATTGGCACCAATCCTGCCTGTCCTATCCTTTCAGCAGAGAGCATGCCCCAAATCACGTTTGGCCATTAACTTTCAATTGACGCATTTATTTTGGTTTCTGGCAAAGAAGAAAAGTTATCTGGAAAAATAATTTTATTTTCTGTGGGTCATGGACTGGCTTGATCTTTCTTAGGAAATCAGGATATAGAGGAGATGTATACAACACATGGATAATGGATTCCATCTAAATTAAGCAATTGAAATATTTAAAGTAGCAGCTGTATGTAATGTTGGATTTCACTTTGCCATTTTATTCAAGAGACTTGAATGCGTCTAAAAGATGCAAACGGAACTGCACTTGTTTCCTTTCAAGAGCTCCCCCCACTCCACATACATATATACATAAACAACATTTTAAATAGAAAGATTTCAGTTCAAGAAAATGCACATTGTATGCATATTCAGATTGTTTGGAATAGAATAGAATAGAATTCTTATTGGCCAAGTGTGATTGGACACACAAGGAATTTGTCTTGGTGCATATGCTCTCAGTTAACTTTTTTTGGAGAGAAAAATACTACAGAAGCTATTTTCCTTTGTTCTGTTTCTATCCTGATCTGAGGGTTTTTTCCCTTAAAGTGTTATTAGCAATTTTAGAATATAAACATAGTTTGTGAAAGAGAGACAGCAAGAGAGAGAGGTGGAAATATTTTTTTATCCATAATCCAACTTTTTGGGTCATATGTATTCTTTAACAGCTGTATGGGTATTTGTATGTTCCTAATTAATTTATCTCAGTATTTAGGTACTTGGGTGGGAAGGGAAGGTATTTTTTAATAACAATAATATGCATTTTATTAATTTTATAGAAGAAGAAGAAAAGTGATAATTTTGAGAATTCGATAAAGATGAAGTTAAATTCCTAGTGTAAAATTAACTGAATTGATGTTCTACCAGTCCTTTTGAAAGAGAGTTTTAAAAAATATATAAATAGTTGCTAATAAAAATTAGAAGAAGCTTTATTTTATCTGAAAGCAACAGTAGTTTTACCCAAATCATTAAACTGAAAAAGAGACTTTAGTTAAATACACCGGAATTATGGTACTTTAGGAAAGTGAATTTTATTAACTATTTTTTTCTTTTTATTATTGTTGTTTCGTTGTTGTTGTTGTTGTTGTTGTTATGATTATTATTAATAATAATATTAATATTATTTCATTTTTATTTTCAGTAAATCTGATAGAATCTTTGTTTCCCTTATTCCTGATCCTTTTTACTGGAATGGGTGTTATATACTATTATTTTTGATGTTCGTCCATCGTGTTTGAGTAGGACCTTATACTATTATTACAAGAATTTTTGCAGATTTTTTTTTAAAAGCAACTTCTACATAGCTTTTAGCCTTTGAAATTGTTGAGGGGGGGGGAATAAAAATGATACCAATGCTGTTGAAGTTTCCCAAGTATGATTATACATGGTTTAAAAATTTTAACATTAAATAACCAAAATATATCAAATTTGAAATAGTAGACAAATAATGCCACGTAATTACTTTTTTTTTATTAAGCACCTTTTAAAAAGCATTTCATGAGCATTTCAATTATTTTCCTAATTGGAGCGTTATTTTCCTTCATCTATTCATGTTTGATAATCTTTTTTTAGTCATAAGACATTGAAAATAAAATGATTAGCAATATCATGTTTGAATATCAGGTAATTTTGTCTCCCTCTCCCTTCCAGATAAAATGTAGTAGGAACAATTCTCTTGACAAAACAAAGTTTCTTGCATTAGGGTCTTGAAACATCAACAGTGTTTAAACGCTATTTAGATATAACAATTATTTTACAAAGGCTACTTTTAACATGAGCAGGCCACCCACAGTGTTGACGAGAGAAAATGGCATGCAAGCCACCCAGTGAGACTGATGTAATTTTTTCATCTTTGCTTAAATTATAGTCACTAGACCAGATAATGTAGAAAGTTTTATAGGCAGCCATCAAAAGGGATAGAAACATTCACTTTTTTTCTGGTAAATTAAAGATAAGTCACAAGTTGAGGGAAAATTAACATATTTGACACATCTTTATTATGAAAAGGAAAAGCAAGGACTAGGGTTTAACTCTGGAACATGCCCATCCAATTTTAAAGACTAAATGCTCTTAAATGTAACAAGTAAATGTTTGAATGCGTTATTATTTGAATAGCTTACTGCAGAATTTCTCAGTCCTTAGAATCAGTCCCATATTCCTTCTTGAAACCATGCAACGTTGCTCAAAATCAAGGAATTTGATACAGAATAGTTTCAGAATTTGTGTTGTGACTAATGGTTTAAATCGTTATTTTAACAAAACATCTTAATAGAGTTCTTCAGTGAAAAGGAATAAAAAGTCCCTTTCAGACATATCTTGCTTGAAAGTCACAATGTTGGTACACTGTCTTTTCTGTACTCAGTGAATTCTATTTACTGTTCATATCAGTAAAATTAAATTCATGCTTATTTCATTGTGTTGTATTATGAAAAGAGAGTACTATTAATAATCACGTTACCTACAAGACATAGCTGGAACCATAAAATTCATTTCTGTAACCAAAGGAAACTCTAAAGTTAGTAAATGAAAATCAAACATTTGCTGTAGGAATGGAAGTTGTTTTAAATGCGTTTTGGTTTCTGCCGCGCATCTAATCTAAGCAACTAGTAGTAAATATTGTTTCAGAACATTTATAAGCCAAAACATTTCTAATATAAACACTTATCATTGTTGATGTATGTTTAATTTGTATAGAAAACTTGACAAATTTTTGATTAAATTTAGAAGAGCTGCAATTTATCTACTTCTTTGTTATCTCTTTAAAAGGGGCAAGTAATACCGCAGATACGTTGTTCCAAGAAGTTTTGGGTCGCAAAGACAAGGCTGATTCAACAAGAAATGCCTTAAATGTTTTACAGCGCTTCAAATTTCTTTTCAATCTTCCATTGAATATTGAAAGAAACATTCAAAAGGTACTAACATTACAAAATGCAAGTTAAAGTGTTTTGCCCCAAATGTCCATTGCAAATTTCTTAAAACTTGTTTTTTATGTTTTTAAGGGAGACTATGATGTAGTGATTAATGACTATGAAAAAGCAAAGTCATTATTTGGAAAGACTGAAGTTCAAGTCTTCAAAAAATGTGAGTTTGGCATATGTTAAATTTGATTTTAATTTTAGTAAGGAAGATTAATAATATGAGAGCAAACTCAGAATTCCTTTCTGTGTTGAGTAGTTTTATCTTCTGCTTATATAGCATCTGTAGCATTTGAAATGCTCTCTTAAACTGTGTGTGGCAATGTTTCTGCATCGGAAATATATATCTTGTAGTATGCCTAACTAGAAGAAGCTAGTAATTTTCAGGGTTGTTTCATAAGATAGACTGATTTTGTGGATGTATTTTTTAATGAGTTCAAAAATTGCAGTTTGCAGTTGATAAAGTAGTTCAATGTATATTTGCTTGGGATAAAGTTTAAACTGAAATTTCTTAGTCTCAAAACAAAAAAGAGACCCTTGTTATTCTGAAAGTATGTAGTTCCAGATTGATCAATTGATAGTTCCATGGACATTGAAATGAATTGAATTGCAATATAATTAAAATTTTCTGATTAAAAGATCAGAGAAATTTAGGAAGACTTGAGGACAAACAGGTTCAAATACAAGACAATAATATAACAGTGAGACTGGAGTAATTTCTTATAGTTTGTTCACTTGAATTATAAAATTATAGTTATAAAATTATACGGTTTTAAAAGTAATTTTATACTTTGGTAATTAATGATATTTATTCTAAACACTAATTGTGGTGTTGTTTTAAAATTGTAGATTATGCTGAAGTTGAAACACGAGTTGAAGCATTAAGAAAACTACTACTGGATAAATTACTTGAGACACCATCAACATTACACGACCAAAAACGCTATATAAGGTTACATTTTTTATTTTTTTAAAAATATGTTCTTTGTATAGGCAGAAACATTTTCTAGGTATTATATGAGAAAACATCCTACTAAGGAACAATTAAATATATTGTATATTTTGTATCCAGAATGTTTTTCGATAAACCAAAAGGTTCTTTTTATTAATATTGTAAAGTAAATCAACAACAGCACAATTTCCTTCCATTTCCAGGAAGCAATTGAACTGGCAATTTTAGCTTTTCTTTCTTATTCATTCTCAGACTATGGCACTACCTGATACATTATTTTCAACACTATAAGCACTTTTTATTTCATTCATTTCTGCAGATTTTGAGCAGTTTCTAGAGGCTTTACTACAGTACACTGTAGAATGTCATTTTCTGTGCATGCATGATATGGCTCACTGCTCCATTGTCCTGCATAAAATAAAAATAATATTTTTATGTTTAAACAGTTTAAAAGAATTTGGACGAAATCTTTTTTGAACACGTGCTAAATTTTGAAGGATTTGAGAATTTTTCTCACTGATATCATGCATTATTTTAATATGAGCCAGACTGGAGTCATTGTTTGTTCTATATAACATTTGAATAGTATTCTCTACCCCACCCAGTTATTCAGTGCATCTCCTGATCTGGGAAAAGAAAGTTACATTCTGGTCTTCAACTCCCTGTTCTTCTGGTCTTTATCCTATTATTAAACAGAATAATGAAGTATGGATTACTGCATTAATCAATGTCTCATTGCCATTTAACCTGCATACTTCTTCATACTGGGCAATCCCAATTCTAAGAAAACATGTAAGAGCCAATAATAGGTTTTCCAGAGGAGATAATATTTAAAACCATTGCCGTAGAAGTGGGAAATCCTATATATTTATTATTTATTTATTTATTTATTTAGATTTGTATGCCGCCCCTCTCCGCAGACTCGGGGCGGCTCACAGCATAACATAACAGTTTGTAACAAACATTATAGTTTGAACTATAAGACCTCCTGAAGCACTTTTGTGTATACCTCATCCCATATATCCTGAAACCTCTTTATTTTTTATATAGCTGACAGCTCAGAATATACACTTTCATGCTGTCCTTCTCAAAATACATATTGTAAGGAATATTGTAGAGTCAAGTGCTGATTTATTTGAAATCCATCTCCTATATACATTTCAAAATCTGAAGAATATCAAGTAACTTTTTTTACAGTCAAAATCTTCCCCAAAGAAAGCTGTTTCTTCACTTTTTAAAGCTGTAAGGACTAAACGATGTAATATAGAAGGTCCAAATTGAGCATTATTCTCTTTTAAAATTCTAAATCACAAAAGTTTTGACTTAATTGTCTATTTATGGATCTTTCTTTTTTGGTTATGTACATGTATAACAGATTCCCCATGCCTACTTTATTTCAGAAAAACTGAGCTTTACTTAGTAGTATACAGGTAGTTCTTGACTTACAACCATAATTGAACCCAAAATTTCCATAGGTAAGCTAGGCAGTTGTTTTGCTCCATTTTATGACTTTTCTTCATAAACGTTATTATGAAAATCATTGCAGTTATTAAATGAATCATTCAGTCGTTAAGTGAATCTGACTTCCCCCATTGACTTTGTCTTTGGAAGCCAGCTGGGAAAGTTACCAATGGTGATCATATGACTGCTGGGAAATGCAACTGTGATAAATACGTTGTTGTTGTTGTTGTTGTTATTATTATTATTATTATTATTATTATTATTATTATTATTTAGTAGATTTGTATGCCGCCCCTCTCCGTAGACTCGGGGTGGCATGCCAGTTGCCAAATGCTTGAATTTTGATCATGTGACCATAGGGATGCTGCAGCAATCCTTAGTGTGAAAACTACTCAAAAGTTGTGCTAATGTAACAAATGTCTGTAAATTGAGGACTACCTGTAGTTTTGAATCTCAGTTCCAGGCATCTTCAGTAGAGGAGTAAAAGAACTATTGCAAGTTAAGTACTGAGTTGATGGTTAAAAAGTTTGATCTAAAATATACTGTATGCTATTGTTGCTCCTTTAGGTAAAGTATCTGAAGAATGAAATCAAACTAAAAATAAATGAACGAGCAGGTGCATACCAGATTTCCCTGAAAGTTTTTAACGGGTCAAATATAAATTTGATTTTTGAATAAAAACTTGGTACTAAAGTTAATATCTGTACCAGGACAGTAAAAAGTAGAAGGTTAACATCTTTAGTAAGTGGATGGACCATTCAGGAAATTGCAAACAATTTAACCTATTGTCTGTTTCTAATCAATTGTGGAAAGGATAATAAGCATTTAGGAGTGATATTGAGGTGCTGAACCAAAATGCAACTTGCAAAGGTAATTCTTGTCTCCCTGAGCCTTTAGAGCGTCAACAAATAAAAGAAAGCAAACAGCTATTTAATTCTTGAACTCTTTAAAAAAACCTGCTGTTAAAGGTGCCCCATTGAGCCCAGTAATGATGAAATCTTTGATTGACATTTGACTGAAGACAAGAACCAAAAGTTGGAATAAAGTTCTTAGTTGAGTCAGATCAGATGCTTGGTCGCTCCCAAATTGGAACCAGTGCTTTCTTAGCCAGTTCATAAATTATCTGGAATTAGGATGAAATGTGGGTTTGCTCAGAGTGATGAAGTACAAAGCAGCTGCAAAAAAAAAAAGATACCAGGAATTAACATTGTAGCAGATGGAGTTCAAAGTTAGAATTCCAAAGTAGTCCTTATTGGCAAAAAAACCCAGTATTTTTATCTTCATATTAACCGATATATCTGGAGTTTGATAACGAGTTAAATCAATGAAAACACTCAGTATAAGGAAATCTCAAAGAGAAGAAAACAGTAACGTTTTGTATACAATTCTGTACAAATCAAAGGCAAAAACAGCCGACAATTGTAATTGCTGTATCTGGAACTGTGGAGAAGCAGAAGCAGTTTGCCTCTGAAAAAAGAAAAATCACCTTTTTTCCATTGCAAAAATACTAGCTCTGATAAATGCCAAGAGCTGAAAAGCAAGACTTGCACATTCCAGAAATAGGTGCCGTAGTGGACATGCCTAGTCACAGAGTGTGCTATTACCAGATCAAACTGGATTATGGTTGCCTCCCCCCAATCAATTTAATATTGGGGGCATAACAGCTATTTCCTTTATTTTCAGAAGCATTTCAGGTTACTTCTAGGCAGACGGTCACATTTTCAAGTTAAGGAAAGTTATGTAACATTCCATAATATTTCTTTTATAAGACTCCTTTGGGGGCCCATGCATATGTGCCAACATGCAGTCTTATAAAACGTTATAAATATTTTGTAGTCATCCTTGGGAATAATAATTGTATGGCCATCTGGGTCTTTGGAGTTTTCAGTTTTCCATTTAAAAATATAAAATATATTTTTAGTTTTAAAAATATTTTTTTTAAATCTTATGAAAGTGTTGGTTCCAAAATTATGATTATGTACATGAAGTTGAACTATTAAGAAAAGGGCAATGGGGAGGACATGGATTAACAGGATCAAAGAAGCCTTGGGACTATTCTGGAAAGAACTATTGCTAAACGCTAGTAAAAATAGTAAGCACGCCTATGAAGCCAGTACTTAATGGGATTGACTCAATGGCACATAATTTAAGAGATAGTCATTTTTATTTTTATTTTTACAATTTTGAGTGAACCAGAGAACTGACGGAAATTCATGCAACCAGTAAAATAGCTTGCATGTTTTATTTCTCTAACGTCAGTCATGGTTACTAGTTTACATAATAGAAAAGGGGGAGGGAGTGGTTAGTTCTAACGTCATTGTACACATCCAAAATAGACAACAAGAGATGCCTTCATGACTTGTGTGTAATTTCCCAATAACATCTGCTTAAAGTTTTTGTTTTTTGTGTTCTAAAGCTTGTTTAAAAAGCTTCATTTAGATGTTGTCCATTGCTTAGAAAAATACTAACTTATCAAGATTGCAAAAAGAATGCATCAGTCTAAACTGACCATTTGCTTTCCTAAGAAGTACAATTTAACATGGGGACAGATTACATTTCAATTACATCAAGATTTGAAGGAACGAATGATTTAATGAAAGGCAACGTTTAAAAGAGGAGAGGGTAAACAGCATAGGTTTTATTTATTGATAATGTCAATCATGTGGAACTGCAAACGCTTCTTTATTAAGGATCACAGGATAGAAACATAGAAGATCGACGGCAGAAAAAGACCTCATGGTCCATCTAGTCTGCCCTTATACTATTTCCTGTATTTTATCTTAGGATGGATATATGTTTATCCCAGGCATGTTTAAATTCAGTTACTGTGGATTTACCAACCACGTCTGCTGGAAGTTTGTTCCAAGGATCTACTACTCTTTCAGTAAAATAATATTTTCTCATGTTGCTTTTGATCTTTCCCCCAACTAATTTCAGATTGTGTCCCCTTGTTCTTGTGTTCACTTTCCTATTAAAAACACTTCCCTCCTTAATCTTATTTAACCCTTTAACATATTTATATGTTTCGATCATGTCCCCCCTTTTCCTTCACTTTAAGGATCACTTAAAGATTCATATAATGGCCTCTCATTGTCTGTGACAGTATATAAAGCAGTGAGAGTTTGAGGAATTTACTTGCTTCTGCCCCAATAGGAATTGATGAGCAAGCAGTAGTCATGAATTCTATCACCACATTTAGTGACCTCATCTATGATTCTGTGCAAAATTGTCTGGATCACACAGTTCTTGGTGAAAGATCACTTATTTGGCCTTCCTAACATTCAGTTTTGGAGATGTTTGCTTGTTTCTCCAATAAAGAATACAATTTGCTCAGGTAATCATCTGAATGAGGGTGCTATGTGTAATTTTTTCTTCCATAGTCAAAATTTCAAAAATGGATAATGAATAAATGTTCTGTTGATAAACACTTTCTAACATCTGAATAAACTGGAGCTGCTCCAAGAGCTTGAAAGTGGGCCGGGGCCTTCTCCATTTTTATAAAATATAGAAACAAAACAGTGCTAAGGCCGAGCAGACGGTAGATTCAATTGCTACTCTGTGCTTTAATAGCATATGTTGTAACTATGCCTCTATTTCTATCTTTAAAGGATTAAATACATCAGTTTGTATTGAATTTTTCGCTTTCTATTGCAAAGACAAAATCTTGAACACGTGCCAATGTTGAATGAACATGGGCTGGCTTAACTATATTAAATAATGCCAAAGCCTTCAAACCACATAGAATGAGGGGACTTAATGAGGCTTAAATGATTAATATTGCCTTGATATGTTACTAGGATATGTCACATAAGCCCCTCTCTGCATTGGTAATATGGGTTGTCATTAGTTTAGGTCCCACTGGCTGCTTTGATGAACATCGTAAACACGGCATGCAATATTAAGAGAATCATAATAAACACAGCAGGTCTGGGTCTGATTAGCGCCTGGGTGGAAGCATAAGCCAGAACTCCATCTGCATCAGCTTCCATTCCATGGAAGAAAGGCAGGATATAAATTTAATAAACAACTGTACTAGGATAAGGATGTGAAAACTACTTTACTCTTGGAAAACAGTTTCCATGTCACAAAGAAAAGATATACTGTATCTAATTTAACTTTTTTTAAAAACCAAGTCCATGAAATGATGGGGCTTATTTTCATAGCTTTAAAAGATACTGCCTGCTTTTTGGGTGCTATGTTTTAAACATGACCCTTACAAGCACTAGGCAATGAAGGGCACACAACTCACATTTTAACTATGTTTCCCTAACTATGCGGAAACTTATTTCCGAGTGCAAAAATTAGATGGAATTAATAATAATAATAATAATTTATTAGATTTGTATGCCGCCCCTCTCCGAAGACATTAATGGCATTAAAAATTAATCACACTTTGTGAAGAAACAATATTAGGTTTTTTGGCTTTCTTTCTAAAGTAGCATCAGAGGTGAAAGGACGAAAGAAAAACAAAGTTCCTAATAATTAGGGAGTAATCTCAGTAAAACCTAATCATAAGTCTTGTCCATTTTTTTAAAAAACTTGTTTCCGCTTTTTATCCACCCCTACCCCCAATGTATGAAAATAATGAAATGGAAGCATATAAAGTATACTTATGCAGGTGCATATTAAGAAGGGAGAATGAGTTTAAAACTGCAGTTTAGCAAAACATTTTTACTATAAGATACATAAGAAATATA
The DNA here is from genome assembly GCF_031021105.1 of Erythrolamprus reginae. Taxonomy (NCBI): domain Eukaryota; kingdom Metazoa; phylum Chordata; class Lepidosauria; order Squamata; family Dipsadidae; genus Erythrolamprus; species Erythrolamprus reginae. Next base: position 172,407,862 of record NC_091952.1, read on the forward strand.
AAACGTTTGAATTTTTAAATGCCGGTTATTTGGGTAACAAATTATTGAAGCACCTGCCAAGTATTCTGATCAGTTCCAATTGCCTATATGCAAGCAGTTCTTGACTTACAGACATTCGTTTAGGAACCGTTTGAAGTTATAACAGCACTTTAAAAAGTGACTTATGACTGTTTTTCACACTTATAACCATTACAGCATCCCCATGATCAAGTGATCAAGATTTGGATGCTGGGCAGCTGGCATGTATTTTTGATTATTACAGAGTCCTAGGATCATGTGATAACTTTGTGTGACCTACCTAACAGAAACCAAGGAGAAAGCCAGATTGAGTCAACCACCATATTATTAACTTTGCAACTGCAGTGATCCACTTAAAGTTCCCAAAATGAGGCAAAACCCATTTAATGCCTGTTTTGCTGAGCAATGGAAATTTTGGCACTCAATTGTTGCTCATAAGTTGAGGACTGCTTGTACTTTATTTTTGATTTAGAGGAACTAAATAGAACAGTTTCCAAAATGACTCATGGACTCCAAAGGGGACCGAGCTTTGAATAAATATTCATAGATTTTTCACTGTTGTTATGCCTCAGCTTATGTATAATTAGAAGATGACGCCCCAGATAAAGTGCTGGAAGCGTATTTAAATAAGACGTGCTCGTATTAGTAATTTCCAAATAATAGTCAGTTTAATCTGTTGCAGCAAAAGCTGTAAAGGGCCTTGTAGTCGTCTAGAAGGTCAGCAAATTTATTCAGGCATAAGACTTTATGGGCTAGAAGCTCAGTTCATTAAGGATTGACCTAAACAACATGTGGGTATATTGTATGGTAATTTGCAGTGGTGAAGTTGAAGGCAATTCAACACAGAAACTGCAAACAATGTTCCACACAAAAGAATTATGCTGTGTAAACAATTTAGAATTGATAGCAACAAATTTAAAATGGCTAAATATCTGTTGTAGTTATCATAGTGAGAATTAATTTTTTACTATCAGGCACTATTTTTAGAACGATTGCTATTAATTATATAATGTTTGTACTTTCTTTTTTAAAAAACGTTTATGCTTTCTCTTATTCAGTTATCATAGAAACATAGAAACATAGATTGACCGGCAGAAAAAGACCTCATGGTCCATCTAGTTAAATGGTTAAATAAGGTTCAGGAGGGAAGTGTTTTTAATAGGAAAGTGAACACAAGAACAAGGGGACGCAATCTGAAGTTAGTTGGGGGAAAGATCAAAAGCAACATGAGAAAATATTATTTTACTGAAAGAGTAGTAGATCCTTGGAACAAACTTCCAGCAGGCGTGGTTGGTAAATCCACAGTGACTGAATTTAAACATGCCTGGGATAAACATATATCCATCCTAAGATAAAATACATATATCCATCCTAAGTATATGTGTATTATATTAGTCTATTATAGTCTCCTATAATTTTAAAATTCCAGCTTAATTTTTTTTTATAATTTTATTATATATATATATATAATTTTAAAATTTCAGCAAAAAACATGTGAGATATATATATATTTCACATGTTTTTTGCTGAAATTTTAAAATTAAGGGAGACTAAGATGGCACCATTTCGGCCTTGTTCTGGCCTCATCAGCTAGCCACACCCTTACTGGGATTTGATCCGGCAGCTTACTGGGATTTAATCTCTTCAGCTCTGTACCAGGGAGGGGCTATATGTTTTTTTTAAAAAAACATACAGCTCCTACCTGGTACAGAGCTGAAGGAATTAGATCTGGTGGCTCAGCTGTTAATTCTTTGCCTTACAAGGCAGAAGCTGCCGGATCAAATCCCAGTAAGGGTGTGGCTAGCTGATGAGGCCAGAACAAGGCCAAAATGGTGCCATCCTAGTCTCCCTTAATTTTAAAATTTCAGCAAAAAACATTTGATACACACAGAATATAGTTGTCGACTATGAATAAATTAACTGCCTTGAAATGGCCCTGGGTTGGGCCTAGAGGCAAAAAGGAGCTGTGACGTTCCTTCAATATACCAGGGTGATCCGACGTAAAAAACATATATATATATAAATGCTATAATAGACTAATGTAATCTACAATGTAAATTTAAGTATCCGTCAAACTAGTCTTGGATTCTGGTGACTTCATGGGAACAGAATTTTTTAATTACCTTATTTTTCAGAGTATAAAATGCCTCTTAGTATTGGGGGAAGAAAATAGAGGGGGGAAATCTACCTATCAGGTATTCATCTGGCAAGCGTACTTATGCCCAGATTAGGGCTGGGAAAAAAAATCTTCTTTGGAGGGAGTGGTAATGAAAACAAACCTGCAAATATTTAGAGCTGGAAAAAAAACTTATTCAGAGGAAGTAGGAATGAAAAAATCCTGGAAACTTGAAAGATCGTTTGCACTCCTTAGGCCTGAAAAAAACTTTTTCGGATGCAGTAGCAATGAAAACAAGCCTGCAAGCTGTGAAGAGCCAGGAAGATCATTAGTACTTTGTTAGGGCTGGAAAAAAGCTTCGAAAAAGCTACATTTGGAATATACGTTGCACCCAAATTTTCAGCCTTTTTCTAGGGGGGAAAAATATGCCGAAAAATACCGTATTCTTTTCAAGTCTTTTCTTTCAACTTCCTAATCCAATCAGGAATTTCCTGATTGCTCTCCCAAGTATTGGAAATTTGAGTTGTGGGTTTTATCTGGTGTTATTGTTTTAATTTATATCTGACTTCTTTTTATTGTTAATTGTATTTTATATTGTTATAAGCTGCCCTGAGTCCTTTGGGACTGGGCGGCATAGAAATCGAATAAATAAATAAATAAATAAAATTTGGACCCTGAGTACCTTTTTAAAAAATCTCCGCTTATTTAGATTAACCAGGGGCTTGTATTTAATGAGGATTAATATAAAATAGTGTTCATAAATAATAAATGGAATCTTATCCCATACTTAATCATTAGAGTAGTGTTTCTAAAAACATTTTTTTTAACTGATTTTCTGAGAGGTAAGCTCAATTGAATTTAACAGGAGCAAGGAAACACATAGGCCTGCCATATGTTGCATTCCAAATCTTCTTTCTTCAATATTACAATGTTGCAGATACCTTTCGGACCTCCATGCAGAAGGAGACCCGGCTTGGCAATGCATTGGTGCGCAGCATAAATGGATTCTGCAGCTTATGCACAGCTGTAAAGAGAGCTACGTTAAAGAACAAAAAGGTAAACTGTATTTCTGTTTAGGGAAATTATCTGATCTTGCAGTGCAACATTTACTCCTCATTCAGTGTAAATATTTTTTTAAAAAAACTGTAAGACTTTAATCGTGGTTTGCATTTGAACTGAACTTTACAATGCTTTCAAACTGGTACATCTTGCAACCGGTACATCTTGTATTTTTATAATTAAGATAATTCGAAGTTACGTTTACTCCTTTAGCAGGCTGAGATGTTTTCCACTGCTGTTTCTCTTAAGCTTTCTCTTCCTTCTGCTGAAGAAAGATGAGCAGTGGTAAAGAGATTGTATGCATTAGTTGCTTGTTTTGAGTTCATCCTCAGGCTTCAGTTCCTAAATACTGTTGGTAGAAAGTAAATTTGATGAATAGAATAGAATAGAATAGAATAGAATAGAATAGAATACCTTATTGGCCAGGTGTGATTGGACACATAGGGAATTTGTCATTGGTGTACATAAAAGAAAAGATACATATTTCAAGAATCATGAGGTACAACACTTATTGCAGTGTATGTGAAGTTTATCATCTTGATAATAGAGTTACTTAATGAAAAATATATCTTCATTGAATAAGGCTTTATCTAAGTATCTAAAATCCAACTGTGAACAATTGTGCAATAATTAAAGCTGAAGCTGTTTTAATTTCATATCTTGATAAAGCCAGCATGTTTTATTTGGGTCTCCCCACCCTCATGCAGGAAAGAGTTTTCTTTTTAGTTGTTTTTAAGCTGAGGGACACCCCCCTCCCCGTCAGCAGTTGTATTTGAAGCCCTGGATTCAGTGTTCAGAAAATCTATCAAAATACATTTCTTTTGCCAGACTTTTTATAGATTTTTTTAAAAAATAGCTCAATTTATTGTTAGTTTTAACTAGATTGTTTATTTATGGTTATTATGTTTGCTTTTCATTCTTTATTTTTTTAGCCTTCTTAAAATATTTACCAGAATAGAAATAGACATTAAATAGGTTGATAACTTGTAGCTTTTTCAACTTATACCAGAACTCTAAAATACAAAGGGAGGGGACAGGTTTGAATGCACAGGTACATGAGGGGTTTTTTTGTGGGTGAAAACGAGTGTGAAAACAAAATATCAACTATTAGACTAAATAGGATGGCTTTACACTGCATTAACCTATCATGTGACTTAATTCCAGTGTAATGGGTTTATAAAACCATCAACTTGTGTTGTACATAATTTTTTTTTCTTGGAATGAATTTGCATATTATGTTAAGTCTAAAACAAACTGAATTACAATAAACATAAGAGTACTGCCAATCAGAATTCCCCATGCTGATTAATGTGATAAAACTACTGCTTCCGGTTTGAGAAAAATTATAATATGGCACGGCTGCTTGGTCTGTAATGTTGGTTGTTTTCATTTTTCTACTGGTAATAGAATAAGCAAAAAAGGTCTTCAGGCTACTTTCTCCTGATTTGTATATTATTATAAACATATAGATAGAAGGGCTGTACAATTTAGATAAACAGTTGGTAAGATTATTTGTTAAGAAAACTTTAATTAATCCTATTATTAATTATGAAGGAAAATCATAATTCTTTTACGGTGTGTTGCATACTCTTTTTTAAAAGGTAGGCATTTTTTTCAGTCCTTCTAGTTAAAAGCATTATATGAAATTACTAATAGTTATACCTAAGGACTAGATAATCAGAATACAGCATGGCCTTTTCTTGGCTTGTGCTACATTATATTCACCTGGCAATGTGTGATAGATTTTTATTTGATCAGATAGACCAAAAAAAAAAGAGCTTTTAACATTTCTTACACTAGCAGCTGGTTCTGTTGTCTTTGTATAGTGTGCATATGAAAGAAGTGCTTTTACAGCTGTGGGTTATTTTATGCCTAACTCCTATCCCCCACTCCTAATAATAAGAATATAAGAATATTTTTGTAATACCTTATGATGAGAAAAGCCTTGGTATGGTATCAAAAAAGAACATGTTAATTATTGAAATGACTGGCAAGGCTGATAAGTCTTTATCACTTTAGCATAATTTCAAAGACTCTTGAGATGATAATTTTTTTCTTTTGATTTCATTTTAAAAACAATATGAACCTAGCCATAACTGCATCAGTATAAATCTGTGCACTATGAATGTTCAGTACATAATAAAGGGAAAGTTAGGGAAACCCCTGTACATCTTAACTAGGAATTTTGTCTTGAACTCTGTGGGGAAATATCTTCGTCAATCTATCTAGTTCCAACCAGTACGTAGATCATGCAAATATTAAGACAAGCATTCAGAAGCAGATACTGTATAACCTCACTTGTTAAATGTGACAAATGGTTCCATTTTAAAACTGATAAAGTTTGCTTCTCCACTGGCATCACACAAACATGAAATCATACACTCGCTACAATGTTTGTAAATGCTCTTAGCAGTAATTGCGGTTGGATTCAGAATATTTTCTCATCTCTTGCAGATTGGAAACAGGAGGAAAAAAATAATGCACTGAGCAACTAGATCTTATTTGCTAATCCAACTGTATATCATTTGGCCCCAACACATTTGGAGGGGGGCCTTGGTGGTGAAGAATTTTGTAGTTCCTATCTTCTCCACTATCTTTGAAAAGCAAAGCCAAAGAATTGGCTTTTTTGACATCAAAAAGTTCGTGCAGTTTAATGACCCCCAATCAGATATAAATGAATAAATAGGAGGATTTGTTTGGCACTCTATTATTCACTTAGAAGCATTAAGAGAAGCAATCGAGAAACAGCATAAATATTAAGAACAGGCTTTATTTCTTCCTTTCATAAAAAAAATCTCACAAATTTTTAAAATTCCTTTATTACTACATATATTTTTAATCCACTGGATAGATACAAATTTAGTTATAATTAACACATAATTACTTAAATTTAGGTTCATTTAATTCTTGGATAGGAGGATTTCCAGTGATGTACCATAATCTGAATCAATACAGTTTGTTTACTATAAAAATATGCACCAAGACAAATTCCTTGTGTGTCCAATCACACTTGGCCAATTAAAAAATTCTATTCTATTCTATTCTAAATGTAATTTGTATTTTAATTATATGTTTAAAGTTGTTTTAAATGAAAATAATCCTTAATAATAGCAGTAAGCAGCATAGTGAGACAAAGTAGCCCTTTTAGTGTGCATTTTTTTTTTTGTCTTTTAAAAATAATGTTTATTGATTATATACAAATATATACAAAGAAACAATACAAAACAGTACTGACAAGACAAGGTGTTCATATCATATGCATCTGATCATTGTTTCCAATAGGGTCGAACAAACCACATTTAACAATAACATTTAGTGTGCATTTTTAATATCTATCAGTGCTCTCCTTTAGGTTTTAAATGGTACAGGTTTATAGGGATATTTTATATGATATAGACTGCTCAAAAAAAAAGGGAACACTTAAACAACACAATATAACTCCAAGTAAATCAAACCTCTGTGAAATCAAACTGTCCACTTAGGAAGCAACATTGATTGACAATCAATTTCACATGCTGTTGTGCATGTTTAACTTTGTATTCAATGGGAATATTTCATTCATTCAAATCTAGGATGTGTTAGTTGAGTGTTCCCTTTATTTATTTATTTTGAGCAGTATATATATATGATATACTGTATATAAAATATATATTAAATGATAACAGAGTAGGGAACAAGCCAGCATTTTAAAATGTATTATTGCTACAGATTAATTTGAACAGAACCGCCTTAATTTCTTGCTTCTGAAAATTGAAAGTCTTTTATTTGAAAAGGGATCCCATCTGACTATTGTTGATGTAGACTTTAGGCACTGCCTGTTTGGTCAACAAGCAACAGTGGGTGGTCAGGCTGCAGCATGGGACAAGGGCCTGCTGTGCTCAAGAAAAAAAATGTTCAGAGGTGTTTAAAGGCAGCAAGGAAGTCTGCCACCCTTTAGAGACTTCCAGCAGCTACAGATCACTTTTTCTACCCTTTGTGGAATGCTCAGAATATGGTGCGCAAAGAGTAAACATTGTGATTTTTTTCCCTCTCATGTTAATAGATAATTTTATTTTACTAGAATGGAAATTTATTCTCCATTTATTTTATAGAAAATAAATTTCCCATAAAAACCATAGAGCTCCATTACCTAACAATACATTATCTGCTGCTGCGGTGGTATTTTCTTTTTATCTGATGGGTTTTTCCTCATTGAAATGAAGATCTCCATGCCAGACTATCGCATAGTCTACATTTTATTTGGAAACAAAATGTAATAACTGCTTTTAATGAATGGCAGATAGTATATCAAAATTGAACGGGTCCAAAGACGGGCTACAAGAATGGTGGAAGGCCTTAAGCATAAAACATATCAGGAAAGACTTAATGAACTCAATCTGTATAGTCTGGAGGACAGAAGGAAAAGGGGGGACATGATCGAAACATTTAAATATATTAAAGGGTTAAATAAGGTCCAGGAGGGAAGTGTTTTTAATAGGAAAGTGAACACAAGAACAAGGGGACACAATCTGAAGTTAGTTGGGGGAAAGATCAAAAGCAACATGAGAAAATATTATTTTACTGAAAGAGTAGTAGATCCTTGGAACAAACTTCCAGCAGACGTGGTAGATAAATCCACAGTAACAGAATTTAAACATGCCTGGGATAAACATATATTCATCCTAAGATAAAATACAGAAAATAGTATAAGGGCAGACTAAATGGACCATGAGGTCTTTTTCTGCCGTCAGACTTCTATGTTTCTATGTTTCTATATCTCTTAATATTAAACTTTATTCATCAGCTCTCTTCAGCCACTTTCAGTTGTCCCATTTTAATACCTGGTAATACTGTTTACCTTTAATGAAAAATAAATGCAAGCTAAAAAATTCCGTGGGGAAATGATTGTGCAATCCTTCTCTTAACACTAGAAACACATGGTAAAACTATTTTTAATAAACATATTAGTAAATACAGCCAAACTTCTTTTGACTGTAGGCAATGTTAATCACATTTTTTTAAAAAATTGCGCCTATTAAAATAACCTATTAAGTCAATCTGCATGTTACATTCAGAGATGTTATCATGTGTTTATTTTTCCAACGTAGCTATGACTTCGCATAGCGAATAGCACTACGTTGGTTGAAAATTGCAATCTCAATAAATGTCACTGCAAGTAATGTAACAGTGCAAAAAGAAATTATATCAAGGTTTCTATTCACATTTCTTAAAATCGTCTTGATTAGAGCATTGTTTGTAGACATACATTCCTCTTAATTTTACATCTGTGCTCAATTACAATAAGGTATCGTGAATACATTTTTATATAAACATAGCAAGGTAGGAATATTCCACCCAGAGTGAATATTATACATTTTTGCATATATTATAATTGCCAAGGTTTCCCTTTTGTTTACATCAAGAACATCTTGCATGGTTCATCCCAATAATCTCTGACAAATTAGAAAAAATACCCCCAACATTTCATCTACATTCAGTGCTTTAAAAAAAATACTCCACTTTTACTTGTTGAGAGAGAGAGAGAAAGAGAGAGAGATTTTAGGACCAATTTGGGCAGCAACTTTCCACATTTTGAGATATTATGTGTGTATGTATGTATGTATGTATGTATGTATAACATATTTTTGCTGATAATGAAAAGGAAGGGAAACTTCCTTAGTATAGATCGACAGAAACACACACACACACACACACACACACACACGTATGTATGTAGGTATATATATATATATAGTCCTGAAGCGCTCTCTTCTGGACATCTTGGGGGGGTTGGAAATCAGCTTTGCTAATGCACTGCAGATGTTCATTAGTCCTGAGGGTATATGTGCTTGTTGTACTTCCCTGCTTCTGTGTTGTACTTTCTTGTAATGCTAGACAACCAATTAAGAAATTAGTTTCATGTTAAACTTTCTTTTCCTGATACCACTGCGAGCTGATGATGTGGTTTCTCTTGGAACAAGGGAGTATTCTTTGCCCTGTTTTCTGTTACTAATGCATAAACAAACCACTGGGGGGGGGGGGGATGCTTTGTTTTTTACTGCCAGCATAGCCATTTACTGGATTCATACTCTCCTCCTGTTAGTATGGTATCAGACCCATTATTTCATATGACTGGGGAAACAGTCACGCTTTCAACTGGTTTTTACCCCCCTGAAATTATTACATATTAAACTTGTTTATTTTTGAGCTCTTAATCATAAGAAATAAACATAAGAAATGGGTTCATGTAATAAACAAGGTTTTATGAGATGCACTAAACAACGCATCCATTTTAAAATCAGAAGCGTGCAATCTTATTTTCTCATCTAAACTACTGAACTTCTTAGAAGCTCAATGGGGGGGGAGTCTTTTTGAAAACTTCTGTTGAATTGTTGCTTTATTTTTTAATGAGAATCTGCAAAGGGGGCTTATATGTGTAATTTTAATGTATGAAATAGTATGTTTCAATTGGAAAACCCTTTGCCAACTGAATAATTTTGTTTTTCTCCTGTTAGCTTTTTTTCAACAATTTCAGGAAATTTACAGATTATTTGGCTAAGCTTTTGCATACTGAGCCAAACCATATATATGTAAAATGAGTGATTCAAAGCATTTAGAATTTTAGTGAGGTTTCTAGAATACCCATGTGAATTCTGGGTTGAAGGGAAAAACTATAATTAGTATGCTTTCCTTTTTTGTTTGTTTGAGTTGGTTTTCCTGTTTAAGAGAGGTTAGGTTAACACTAATTGGATTAGTTTAAAAATCATTCTGCAAATATTGGTTGGCTGGCCAAATTCTCAATAAATACATCTGCAGGAGTAAATGTATTTTCCAAATTATTTTCAGGATTATTCTAATTAATTTTCCCTTTACATTATTGGGACTGCGTTTTCTCTTGATTTTTATTTATTTATTATTTATTCATTGGACTTATATGCCGCCCCTCTCCGTGGACTCGGGGCAGCTCACAACAAACAAAAAGATACAATATAAAACATTTCTAAGCCAATTAATAGAATAATTACTTTTAAAATTATCTTAAAACTAGTCATTTAAAAATGAACAATCACATCCATACTGTTACATTCAGTACATTTTCTTTCCTTTGTTCAGTGTTACTATTAACACACATATTATCTGGGGTAAATAAGAGGGAGGAGTTTGTTAGATTCATTGATTTAATTTTGTAAAACAAAACAAAAAATCCAACTGTTCTAAGATCTGTATGTAGTATTAAATGCATATGAATAATATTTGAGTAAATTAAAGGGACACTTTGATTAAATATATTTTAAATGTTATAAATTCAATTAGTAGCCCCAATGAAAAAATGAAATTTCGTCCTCTGAATGTCTAGAACAGTGATTTTCAACCTTTTTTGAACTGCAGCACATGTTTTACATATACAAAATAATGGGGCCCCTTGAGCGGGGGGGAGTGGGGGGGCTAAAAAAAGTTTGGACAAAAAAAATCTCTTTCTCTCTCTTCCTCCCTTTCACTCTGTTTCTCTCCCTCTTTCTCTCTCTTCCTCTCTCTCTCCATCCCTCTTTCTCTCTTCCTTCCTTACTCTCTTTTTTGCTCTCTTTCTATCTCTCCCTCCTTCCCTGTCTCTCTTTCTCTCTCTTTCTTTCTTTCTCTTTCTTTCTCTCTCTCTCTTTCTTTCTTTCTCTTTCTTTCTCTCTCTCTCTCTTTCTTTCTTTCTCTTTCTTTCTCTATCTCTCTTTCTTTCTTTCCCTTTTTCTTTCTTTCTCTCTCTTGCTTTCTTTCTTTCTCTTTCTTTCTCTCTCTCTCTTGCTTTCTTTCTCTCTCTCTCTTTCTCTCTCTCTCTCTCTTGCCTTCTTTCTCTTTCTTTCTCTCTCTCTTTCTCTCTCTTGCTGAGCTTCGCGGCATACCTGACCATGTCTCGCGGCACACTAGTGTGCCGCGGCCCACTGTTTGAAAAACACTTGTCTAGAACATATTCAAAAATCTGTTAGTGTCTTAAAATTTCCCTCAAAACTACGGCTTCATATGCCTGATAGAGGGAGTCATAGAGTTTTAGTATAAGTTTACTTGTTGACAGAAAATGTGCATCCAACCAAGGAATCCTCTAGATGTGATATAGTACATATGTATTTCATTCATGTCTTTATAAATATATAAAGAAGGATGTGTGGTTGTTTTTTACTTCATTAAACAGAGTATGAAGTCCTGAACCACCTTTTTCTTTATCTTGCTAGAAATACTAGTTTTCTGGGTTCGGCTGTGATACCAAAGCGGGATTGGAAGAAAATTATACATAGTGGTGCAGAGTAGTATGAGTAGGTGATGAAGAGTGGTATTTCACTCTATTTAATACGTACAAAAGATGAAAAGACAGCCGTAGACATATGAATATATGTTCATGCAATTCCATCACTTCCATTTCCAGATGTTTCTGCATATACATGTGTAATGTCTTGTTACAGAACAAAAGGACAGGAACATCTGTGCTGGAGTAAAAGTTTTTTAAAATTATTTCTAATACATTTCAAAATATACCGTCCTACAAATTATTAACAAAGGAAATGAAAATATAAATAATACCGACATTCTTCAGTATCAAGTGTGCATGAGCACATGTATAACTGCGTGCCAATCTAAAGCAATTTAAAATATTTGAATAATCCAAAGAGCCCACATTGCTGTTATTTAAGGCTTTATAGAACTCAAATCTTTCGTGTTCTCTTCAAACCAGACCTATCAAAACTCTAGAGATGGTTCTTCCAACATTTAGTTCTCTTTTGCCAAAACAAATTTACAAAGGAACTTGAAACACTTCATATTGAAGTCTTCGAATTTTCGTTACCACTGTACTCAGTTTACCTTTTTGATGGACAGGGAAAAGTCCAACCTGTTAAAGAAAACAGTATTGTTTTAGTATTTATTTATTTATTTTATTTATTTATTGGATTTGTATGCCGCCCCTCTCCGTAGACTCAGGGCGGCTAACAACAGTAATAAAAAACAGCATGTAAATCCAATACTAAAACAACTAAAAAACCCTTATTGTAAAACCAAACATACATACATACAAACAAACAAACATACCATGCATAAATTGTAAAGGCCTAGGGGGAAAGAATATCTCAGTTCCCCCATGCCTGACAGCAGAGGTGGGTTTTAAGGAGCTTACGAAAGGCGAGGAGGGTGGGGGCAATTCTAATCTCCGGGGAGAGTTGGTTCCAGAGGGCCGGGGCCGCCACAGAGAAGGCTCTTCCCCTGGGTCCCGCCAAACGACATTGTTTAGTTGACGGGACCTGGAGAAGGCCCACTCTGTGGGACCTAACTGGTTGCTGGGATTCGTGCAGCAGAAGGCGGTATATTAAAGCAGGAGCTGCTTTAATTTGATGAGATTGGTAAATAGACTTTCAATTTCAAAATCTTGATTCTCACTTTCTTAGAAATATTAAGCCTCATGGTACCATTGATACTTCTGTACTTACAGCCAAAATTTACATATTCAACGGATACTTCTTTTGATTCATAAAAAGCATTCCTAGATTGCAAAGCTGTTCTTCCAAAAGGCTACAAATTTATTGAGACTCAAACCCAGACAATGGTTTCATATTGGCCAACGTGTTGAATTTCAGTTACTTCTGTTTAATCTCTTTATTGCAGTGTTTCCCAACCTTTTTTGAGCTGCGGCACATTATTCATATTTTCAAAATCCTGGGGAACAGTGAAAGGGGGGGCGGGGGGGCTAAAGAAAAGTTTGGACAAAAAAAAATATCTCTTCCTCCATTTCACTCTATTTCTCCCTCCCTCTTTCTCTCTCTTCCTTCCTTCCCTTCTTTCTCTCTCTCCATCCCTCTTTCTTTCTTTCTTTGTTCCTCTCTTTTTTGCTCTCTTTCTCTCTCCCTCCTTCCCTCCCTCTGTCTTTCTCTCTCCCTTGCTCTCTCTCTGCCTCTCTTGCTATCTCTCTCATTCTCTCTCTCTCTTTCTGTCTCTCTTGCTATGTCTCTTTCTCTCTCTCTCTCTCTCTCTCTCTCTCTCTCTCTCTTGCTATCTCTTTCTCTCTCTCTTGCTATCTTTCTTTCTTTTTTCTCTCTCTCTTGCTATGTCTCTCTTTCTCTCTCTCTCTGTCTCCCTCCCTCTTTCCTTTCTATCTCTCCCTCCCTCTTTCCTCCCTCCCTCCCTCTTTCCTTTCTATCTCTTTTCTTTCTATCTCTCCCTCCCTCTTTCCTCCCTCCCTCTTTCCTTTCTATCTCTTCCTCCCTCTTTCCTCCCTCCCTCTTTCCTTTCTATCTCTTCTTTCTATCTCTCCCTCTTTCCTCCCTCCCTCTTTCCTTTCTATCTCTCCCTCCCTCTTTCCTTTCTATCTTTCTCTCCGTCCCTCAGCGGTGGCAAAGAAGAAGGAAGGCAGGCTGCAGAGGGCACCGAGGACAAGAGTGCTCGCTCGCTCCCTCGCCCTCTGACTTCCCTCCCTCACTGCTGAAGGGACGAGCGTGGGCCCGCTGCAAGAAGGGGTTTTTTGCTTTTTTTCCCTTCCCCCGCCTCACGGGAGAGAGTGAGAGAGAGAAAGAGCAGCGCCCTGTCGGTTCTGAGCGCAGCCAGGGAAAGCGGCCTCGAGCTGAGTGCGAACTGCGGGATGCAGCAAAGGACTCCTTGTCAACCAAAAAAGGGTGGGGGTGGCAAAGGCAAAGCCTGGGAGGCGGGGAAGGGAAGAGCGGGAGACCCCCAGACAGAACGGCTGAGGGGAAGGAAGGAGGGAGGGATTGAGAAGTGAAGCCAGGGAGGGCTGAGAGAAAAGAGGAGCGGCGCGAGAGAGAGATGGGCGGGGCGGGGCCGGCATTCCCAAAACGGATGGAGAAAGCCCTCTCTCGCAGCGAAAGCGCTCCCAGCCAGGGGGCTGCGAGAGAGGGCTGGGAGCGCTTTCGTCCCGAGGAGCTGAAGCTGCAGCCGCCGCCGCGAGAGAAGTCGCGCCCCAAGGCAGGGGGCGGCGGCGGAGGAGAGGGGGCAGATCGGACGGGGAGCTCGCAGCACACCTGCCTGTGTCTCGCGGCACACCAGTGTGCCGTGGCACACCGGTTGGGAAACGCTGCTTTATTGAATAAGTTGTGGTTCGGCTTTAAATAACTATGCTACTAGTTTTGGAAAAAACTTTTTTTACAATCTGCCCATATCTTCATTTTTTGGGGTTTTGTGCTCAATGTAGAATAAGATCTTTAGCAAAGTAGGATTCTATTTTGAGTACCTAAGTCTCCGGTATATTATGCTAGGTTATATGGAGTTTCTTTCCAGATTTGCTGGGGCTAAAATTGTTGGACACATTTTGAGGGAATTGTGAGTATAACGTACAAAAAAGGTGTTTTAAGCTTTGAAGAGACATCATGTCAGACTGCATTCCAAGATGAACAATACACATTGCTGGGAATGTAAGATGGTCTTTGGTCATGTTAACTATTGAAGACAGATTATCCTAGCTTCTCCTCTGCTAAAATTTGAAAAAGATTTGGTCTTGGCTCAGCAGAAATACAAGCGAGGTCAGTTTGGGTAAAGAGCAGGATTTTCTGTCATCCCAAGAGCCTGCGATTAATATCTTGAAATCTCCAAGAAAATGGAAAGTGTAGGTAATTGAAGCAAAAGAACATTGGCTTCAGGAAGCTTCTGTTTCTTTGAAAATAGATAAAATACAGTACATAAAGTCGGGAATTTGTTCAGTTTTTGATGTTATTTTGGTGGGCTGAGCTCAGTCTAATGTCTTTTATTTCTCTGTACAAGTTATGAGATAGGTACTTAATGTCCATCCAGAGTCAAATCTCAGGGCGTATTTCTGGAGGTAGAATTACTATTTAGAAATTTATTGTAATCTGTAGAAATAATTTAATAATAACAACCTGCCAAGTATCCCTGCTCAAAGATTCAGCAGAGAATGCATCATTTGTAGGACACTGATGCCACCTTGTGGATCTTTTTACTTTTTAAAAAAACAATTTTTTTAAGCTGGTATTTTGACTACTGATCTGTGTGAAGAACTAATGTTTGAATTAAGGCAATTTCTTCCATGATTCATTGGCATATAAGAAGAAGGAGAGGTAACGCTCAGGGAGGCTTGAAAGAGGGTACTCTTTCAGGTAGATCAGATCAGGAAACAGACTCTATGGGAAAAACTATGATGGATGGATGGATGGATGGATGGATGGATGGATGGATGGATGGATGGATGGATGGATGGATGGATTGGACTGGATTGGGTTGGATTGGATTCAATTGAATTTTAGGACCCTGTCAGAGTCTCTTCTAAACATTACCTTGCTTCCCAGGACTTAAACATTTCTGTTCTCTTTGCTTATATAATACTGTAGCTTGGTTATTTCCTTCAAGGCTGATTCTCCCTGATTCTTTACAATCTGCAATTCATCCTTTTTTCCACATTTTAATAAAGCTTGATTTTGTTTGTCAGGTACTGCTTTATCTTCCAAAGTTGAGAAGGAAGCACTCCACTTCTGGCACTGTTGAAATTAGCTTACCTCCCCCTCCCCTCCCCCCAAAATTTGGTCTTCTAATGGTCAGAAGGACTGTACAGTTTGAAAGCCTTAATTCTCACATACTTGAGAGTTAAGGTATAGATAGTACGTAAGATTGTCCCTAGAAGATAGTTGGTAGCAGCAAAAACTACCAAGTTACTGCCTCAAAGCAGTAGATAGAGGCACCAAACTGGCTTTGGGGAGAGAAAAAATGAGATTTCCACCTATTATATGGGTCTTGGTAATTTATTACAAGTAGTCTTCGACTTGCGACCACAATTCAGCAATTCACAGTTGCTAAAACACTATTAAGTGAATTTTGCCCTTATTTGATCCTGTCTTCCATAATGTCAAATTATTATCACCATACTCTTTTGTGGTCTTTGGGAAAATCAAAAGCTCTTATTATGGTCTCCAAACAGACAAAAATTGATCATTCAGTAATTCACTTTAACCTTGCTTTAAGCTACATTGATTGATATTTCAAGGAATTCTATGGTATCCATATCACCTGTTTACATTATGGGGCTTTTTAAAGTACAACATGCAAGAACACTTGTATTAGATTGGATCACCTAATTCAACTTCCAGTTTCCATTGAATCAGGCAAATGCTCATTAGAAATGGACAAGCAAGACTATGAAGGCAACTATTCTTCTCTAGTACTTGACTTTCTAACTTAGAGAACAGAAAAAATTAAAGGATTTAATATTTGTTTCATTTATTTTACATCACCAAGTATGTATGTTATATGGAAATACTATAGAAATATATCTTGTGTGTTTTAGTTATAATTTCCCCCTAATTCTTCTGGCTATAAGAAAAGCACTCAAATATCAGCATATTACGATATATTGAAGTTCCTGATTGGGAATAAGTATGTATTCTGCTGCATGAATCCCAGTTGGGTCTTCTCCGGGTCCCGTCAACTAAACAATGTCATTTGGCGGGACCCAGGGGAAGAGCCTTCTCTGTGGTGGCCCTGGCCCTCTGGAACCAACTCCCCCCAGAGATTAGAATTGCCCCCACCCTCCTCGCCTTTCGTAAGCTTCTTAAAACCCACCTCTGCCGTCAGGCATGGGGGAATTGAGATTCTTTCCCCCTTAGGCCTTTACAATTTATGCATGGTGTGTTTTTTATGTATGTTTGGTTTTATAATAAGGGTTTTTAATTGTTTTACTATTGGATTGTCACATGTTGTTTTATCACTGTTGTTAGCCACCCCGAGTCCATGGAGGGGGGCGGCATACAAATCCAATGAATGAATGAATGAATGAATGAATGAATGAATGAATGAATGAATGAATGAATGTAGAGAAATATAAAATCAGTACTGTTTGTTGTAATCGGTGGCAGAGGTACTAGACAGTTGCGGCCCTATTTGGACAGGGAGTCTTTGCTCACGGTCACTCATGCCCTTATCACTTCGAGCCTCGACTACTGCAATGCTCTCTACATAGGGCTACCTTTGTGTTCGGATGTCCAAAATGCAGCCGCGTGAACAGTCTTGGGCCTTCCAAGAAATGTCCACATCTCACCATCACTCCGCGGACTGCATTGGATCAGTTTCCGGGCACAATTCAAAGTGTTGGTTATGACCTATAAAGCCCTACATGGCACAGGACCAGATTATCTCCGAGACAGCCTTCTACCGCACGAATCCCAGCGACCGGTGAGGTCCCACAAAGTTGGCCTCCTTAGAGTCCCGTCGACCAAACAATGTCGGCTGGCGGGACCTAGGGGAAGAGCCTTCTCTGTGGCAGCCCCAGCCCTCTGGAATCAACTCCCCCCTGAGATTCGCACTGCTCCCACCCTCCTTGCCTTCCGAAAGAGCTTAAAAACTCATATTTGCAGCCAGCCTTGGGACTTTTAGATCTTCCCCCTGACCGCTGAATGCCTTAAGTATGATTGCTGAATGTTTGGTTGATAAGTTTTTCTTTTAATTGTTTTTACATTGTAGTATTAATTGGATTTACATTATTGTTCTGTTTTTATATATGCTGTGAGCCGCCCCGAGTCCTCAGAGAGGGACGGCATACAAATCCAATTAAATAAATAAATATATAAGATTTATCTTCATCTGTGGGTAGTTGTTTTTTTCCATTTGACAGATAATCTAACTCAAAAATGTGTGAACAATAAGGCTCTCCCACTATGTGCAGCCCTTTTGACAATTAGAAGTTCAAAATCTTAAGCAATTTCAGCAGTACTATAAGCATAGATTATTAGATTATTTATTTCATATTTTAGTTACAGGTTTTTTTCTTTATTTACATCACTTCCTGCTGACTCTAAGAAATTCAATCAAATAACATATTAATGTACATTAGAGCTCCTGATTTGAGATATATTAGGGATGTATGTAGGTAAAATTAAATACAAGTTTCTTGTAATCAGCTGCAAAAATTACATGCTTTTATCTGCAAGGTGGTTTTTTTGTTTAGTGGATTATAAATTATAAATAATACCAAATTATAAAGGTTAATACTGTGTATTAACTAACACCAATGTACTCTCCCATTTAGTCAATCCATTGATACATAGTCCGCTGCTCGATCTGGACAGTGAAGTTCGTTCATCTTCACTTGGCCATCTCAGTCGGAGTGCTTCATTGAAAAGAGGCAGTAGCACTCAGTCCAGTCGTGATGAAAGTAAGTCCAGTCGTGATCACATTACACAGTTTTGTGTGTTGGATTTCCTTTCCTTTTCATTTTGCAAACCTTGGAAGAATATTTGCCTTGCTGGTGCAATGCATTGGATAAAACTTTGAATTACTAATTAGGGGGTCACCAGTTAAATGTCTGTTCTCATTATCTCGTTATGTAGTCTTAATTCCTAATTATAATAGATGGCTGTATTTAAATATATTGACATGAGATTTTTAAAGAGCAGCTAATTGGATTAATTTATTTTGCATCACAAATGTCAGTCAATTAAACTCTTACTATGAAGCGCTTCTGTGGTTTTTAAATTTGCTAAATAAAGCAGAGTGGTGCCTAGTCTTATTTAACACTATTTAGCATATTCATTTCTTTAGCATTTATGAATTATCACTCTTAATGTCAATCATAAATACAATTCCTCTTCAACAATTTTCTAGTAATGAATTTATATCTTGTATTGTACCTTTTTCAGGTTGGCGATTTAAAACTCCTCAGCAAGTAGCATTTGTCGAAAAGTTAACTAAGCTTGTAGTAAGCCAGCTTCCCAACTTCTGGAAACTTTGGATTTCTTATGTAAATGGAAGCTTATTTAGTGAGGTAAGAGTATTTACATTTGGTATTTAGACAATACAGTGGAACCTCAAGATACGAACCTAATTGGTTCCAGGGGGAGGTTCGTAACACGAAAGGTTCGTAAGACGAAACATTGTTTCCCATAGGAAACAATGTAAAGTCAATTAATCCGTGCAACAACAAAAAAAACCCCGCAAAAAAACGCTGCCGCCCAGCTGTCACCTTTTAAAACAGCCCGGGGGCTGTTTTAAAAGGTGACAGCCGGGCAGGGGGGCTTCCCAGCAGCCTCCCGAACCCAGAAGTTCGGCAAAAGTTCGGGGTTCGGGAGGCTCTGGGCCGCATTCGCCTTCCTCCGCCACCACCAGCATCCAGCTCTTCCTCCGCTTCTCGCTTCTGTACAAAATGACAGCCGGGCGGCGGCGCGGAGGCTGGCGGCAGCGGGGGTGCGTGGAAGAGGTCCTCCCATATTCCACCCCCCTCCAAGCTGCATTCACCTTCCTCCGCCACCACCAGAATCCAGCTCTTCCTCCGCTTCTCGCTTCTCTACAAAATGACAGCCGGGCGGCGGCCTGGAAGCTGGGAGGGGGGCGGAATATGGGAGGAGAGAGGCAGTCTCCATGCTTTTCTTTCGGCGGAGGAGCTAAGTGGCCAAAGACGTTCCGCCCCCCTCCCAGCCTCCAAGCCGCATTCGCCTTCCTCCGCCACCACCAGCATCCAGCTCCTCCTCTACTTCTCGCTCCGCCGAAAGAAAAGCATGGAGGCTGCCTCTCTCCTCCCTTATTCTGCCCCCCTCCCAGCTTCCAAGCCGCATTCGCCTTCCTCCGCCACCACAGCATCCAGCTCCCGGCCAAGCAGCCAGGGAAGCCAAGCCGCGCGTGGCGGGGAACATCGGCACGGGAGGCAGCTTCTGCTGGACACGGGCAATGGGCGGGACAGAGAAGCGGGGAGAATCAGGAGGCTCCTTTGGCAGCTGGGGGCTGCCTGGCTTTGTTGTTTTGGCTGCAGCGGGTGCCAGGCAGCCTCCAGCCGCCAAAGGAACCTCCTGATTCTTCCCGCTTCTCTGTCCCACCCATCGCCCGTATCTAGAAGAAGCTGCCACCCGAGCACTCTTGCCCGGCGGGAGGCGAAGCATTGGGGTGGGGGGGCTGTCAGGACACCCCCCCACCCCAGCACTTTGCATCCCGCCGGCAAAGAGCAATCAGGCAGCAGCTTCTGCCGGACACGGGCAATGAGCGGGACAGAGAAGCGGGAAGAATCAGGAGGTTCCTTTGGCGGCTGGAGGCTGCCTGGCACCCGCTGCAGCCAAAACAACAAAGCCAGGCAGCCCCCAGCTGCCAAAGGAACCTCCTGATTCTCCCCGCTTCTCTGTCCCGCCCATTGCCCGTGTCCGGCAGAAGCTGCTGCCTGACTGCTCTTCACCGGCGGGATGCAAAGTGCTGGGGTGGGGGGGTGTCCTGACAGCCCCCCCACCCCAATGCTTCGCCTCCCGCCGGGCAAGAGCGCTCGGGTGGCAGCTTCTAGATACGGGCGATTGGTGGGACAGAGGGGTGGGGTTAAGCCCACGTGGCTGGGCTCCGCAACAGAGACCCGGCGGGGAGGAGAGCGGAGCTCACAGGGCTGGGCTCCGCAACAGAGACCGTCGGCCAGCTGGTCGGGCCGGTGAGGAAAGGGGCGTAACCCACATGGCAGGGCTCCGCGGCGGCTGCCTGCTGGGCTGGTAAGAGGGGGAACGGAGCCCACATGGCTGGGCTCCGCAATGGAGACCGCCGGCCTTCCCAGGCTGCTGGGAAGCCGCCCGGCTGTTTTAAAAGGTGACAGACGGGCTGGGGGACTTCCCAGCAGCCTCCCGAACCCCGAACCTGGAAGTTCGGCAAAAGTTCGGGGTTCGGGAGGCTGCTGAGAAGCTCCCCAGCCCGGCTGTCACCTTTTAAAACAGCCAGGCAGCTTTCCAGGAGCCTTCCGAAGCCGAACGCCAAACCCGAACTTCCGCGTTTGGCGGCTCCTGGAAAGCCGCGCGGCTGTTTTAAAAGGTGACAGCCGGGCTGGGGAGCTTCTCAGCAGCCTCCCGAACCCCGAACTTTTGCCGAACTTCCGGGTTCGGGGTTCGGGAGGCTGCTGGGAAGTCCCCCAGCCTGGCTGTCACCTTTTAAAACAGCCGGGGGGCTTCCGAGCAGCCTCCCGAACGCCGGTTCGTAACTCGAAAAAAGTTCGTAAGAAGAGGCAAAATTTTTCTGAACCCCGGGTTCGTATCACGAGTTGTTCATAAGACGAGGGGTTCGTATCTTGAGGTACCACTGTATGCAGTTTATGGGAAATATAAAATAATGTTTGGCTTATTCAAACATTCTTTTGCTTAAATATCAAGTGTGATTTAATCTTTTTTTGCTAACAAACCAGGTGATTAATTTTCTGAAAACCTAAGGAAGAACCAACTGTTCAGAGAAGTTGTGGGGAGCAGGGGAGGAATCATTCTTTGCATTCTTGTGAACCTGTTTGATGCAGTGGCTGAAATTTAGAGTAAGAATGGGAGAGTTCAGGTTCATATTAACTAGGTGCGCATAATCCAATCAGCATCTCCATCTGTAATTGAATTGGGAATTGCAGGCAGATTGAGATACAAAAAGGAAAATAGAATATATTAGAGCTCCTTTATAGATTGCTTCTGAAATTCCTTCTGCATCAAAAATGACACTAAGCAGCTTCCAGGATTTATTACTCTTAAGCTGTTAAGAGATAGTTCTAACTACTATTATTGCTTGCCTTCTCATGTATAATATTGATAAAATAGGACCCTCCCTTATTACCAATCTGCCAGCATTTATACAGTCACCTAAAGAATGACAACTGCTCTCCCCAGCCATTTGTACGAAGTGTTGAGAGTTGAATGATAGTTGCACAGCAGCAAATTCAAATTAACTGCTTCTACTGTGCTTTTGTCTGGTAGATGAAGAGGCTAAAAAAGGTGAATGCCTCATTGGTGGACATCTGGGGCTAGGGAAATTGGAAGATGACTGCTTTTTATCTCCAATTATTTTATATGCAGGCTTAAGTTCAATATTCAGGCTATTAAGATTGTTTTAAAATGTTTCCATGCTTCGAAGTAGTGCAAAACTATATAAATGTTGCATTCCATTCTGGCCAGCTGTTTCTTATATTAGTGTTACTTTAAAACAGCGGTTATCAACCTGTGGGTCACAACCCCTTTGGGGTAGAACGAGCTTTTCACAGAGGTCGTTTAAGACCATCGGAGAAAAAAAATATTTCCGATAATCTTAGGAACTGAGACACTGCTCCTCTATCCATTTCCAGGCAGATTTACCCACATGCAACTAGACTACTTGTTTAAAAAAAACCTATACCATGGGAACTTCTGAGCATGCACAGAAGTTGAATTTCTGGCCCTGGGCATGCATCACCATCTTGTTTTCGGCTCTTTTTTTTTGTAAAAAAAAAAGTCACTGCACATGCCCACAAGGCACAGCCATGCAGCGCAGGGGGAGCACACTGGCAGCAAAGTAAGTTAGAACCCAGCCCTGAGTTTCCTAATAATTTTATTATTTTATGATTGGGGATCACCATAACATGAAGAACTAGAGTTTTATCGTGGCAATGGCAATAGCATTTAGACTTATATACCACTTTACAGTGCTATAGAATAGAATAGAATAGAATAGAATAGAATTCTTTAATGGCCTAGTGTGATTATTATTATTATTGTTGTTGTTGTTGTTGTTGTTGTTGTTATTATTATTATTTATTGGATTTGTATGCCGCCCCTCTCCATAGACTCGGGGCGGCTAACAACAGTGACAAAAAACAGAATGTAAAAATCCAATATTACAACAGTTTAAAAACCCTTGTTATAAAACCAATCATGCATACAAACATACCATGCATAAATTGTAGAAGCCTAGGGGGGAAGATTATCTTAATTCCCCCATGCCTGACGGCAGAGGTGAGTTTTGAGGAGCTTACAAAAGGCAAGGAGGGTGGGGGCTATTCTAATCTCTGGGGGGAGTTGGTTCCAGAGGGTCGGGGCCGCCACAGAGAAGGCTCTTCCCCTGGGCCCCACCAAACGACATTGTTTAGTTGACGGGACCCAAAGAAAGCCCACTCTGTGGGACCGAACTGGTCACTGGGATTCGTGCAGCAGAAGGCGGTCCCTGAGATAAACTGGCCCGGTGCCATGACACACAAGGAATTTGTCTTGGTGCATATGCTCTCAACGTACGTAAAAGAAAAAGATACATTTGTCAAGAATCATGTGGTACAACACTTAATGATTGTCATAGGGGTCAACTAAGCCAGTGTTTTTCAACCAGTGTGCCGCGGCACACTAGTGTGCCGTGAGACATGGTCAGGTGTGCCGCGAAGCTCAGAGAGAGAAAGAAAGAGAGAGAAAGAGAACAAGAGAGAGAGAAAGCAAGAGAGAGAGAAAGAGAGGGAGGGAAGGAGAGAGAGAGAAAGACATAGAGCGAGGTAGGGAGGGAGAGAGAAAGAGAGCAAAAAAGAGGAAGGAAGAGAAAGAAAGAGGGATGGAGAGAGAAAGAAGGAAGGGAGAGAAAGAGGGAGGGAGAGAGAAATAGAGGGAAAGGGTGGAAGAGAGAGAGATAATTTTTTTGCCCAAACTTTTTTTAGCCCCCTCCCTCCTCCCAGTCAATGTGCCCCAGGGTTTTATAAATGTAAAAAATGTGCCGCGGCTCAAAAACGGTTGAAAATCACTGAACTAAGCAATGAGGAAACAATCAATATTAATAAAAATCTTAGGATACAAGCAACAAGTTTACAGCCCTCTCTAAGCGGTTTACAGAGAGTAAGCATATTGCCCCCAACAGTCTGGGTCCTCACTTTACCGACCTTGGAAGGATGGAAGGCTGAGTCAACCTTAAGTCTACTGACATTCGATCTGCCAAACTGCTGGCAGCCGGTGATCAGCTGAAGTAGCTTGCAGTACTGCATTCTAACCCCTGCGCCACTGAAGCTCTTGTTGAGAACCACTGCTTTAAAAGTAAGAAGCCAATTGAACACAGACATAATGGTTCTCATAAAAATTGTGTTCAAAACCCACATAGGATATAATTTAGTCACGAAACTAATGAGTAATCATGGAAAAAACCAGTAATAAAGAAGCTGAATGATTTAGACTCACTACTTGTAAAGATGACCTGCATATTTTTAAAAATCAGTTAAGAATTGCCACGGTTTTACTAGGTTTAGAAAGTTAACTGAAGTGAAGAGATCTGTTTATACATGTGGTGAATGTGCAAGTTATAACTACTGGGCTTACCTCAGAAATTTCTACAGGAAGGGGTAACCTAGTCAACAAAATTGAACAAAGTGGGAAGAGAGGAAATATTTTGGTGAATATATTTATAGTGTTCATAGATTCTGTAGATCTAAAACAAAACAGAGATCATCTAATCTAATCCTATATTTTTAAAAAATAAGAACTTTAATTAACCAGTCCCATTCTCCCTTGATTCCTCTAATTAATGACTCTGAGATCTAGGTTTTGTAACACAATCAGGAATTCACCAAAAGCAGAGAATTGTTATATATTCAAAATGTATTGTTATATATTCAAAATTTTATATACAGTATTCAAAATGTAAAGTAAAGTGATTACTTTACTCCACTATTTCTAAATGGAAGAGGATATGCTTACTAGCTAGACTGCATTTTGTTTTTCAGAAAGCTGAAAGGATTGTATTAAATAGTATTTTTAATATACAGTGGTACCTCTACCTTAGAACTTAATTCGTTCTGTGACCAGATTCTTAAGTAGAAAAGTTTGTAAGAAGAAGCTATTTTTCCCATAGGAATCAATGTAAAAGCAAATAATGCGTACAATTGGGGAAACCACAGGGATGGTGGAAGCCCTGTTTCCACCCAGGAGATTCCTAGAGAGGCCCCACAGAGGCTTCTCCCTGCCTTTTCCGGCCCTGTTTCCTTCCAAGAGATTCCTAGAGAGGCCCCACAGAGGCTTCTCCCTGCCTTTTCCGGTTACAGTTTTGGAGGCTCGGGTTCGTAAGTGGAAAATGGTTCTTGAGAAGAGGCAAAAAAATCTTGAACAGCCGGTTCTTATCTAGAAAAGTTTATAAGTAGAGGCTTTCTTAGGTAGAGGTGCCACTGTACTTTGAATTAGTTGAATATTCTTGAATATGGTATACCAAAGTCATTTTTAGGAGTATATAGTAGGAAAATTGTTTTGGTATGAAAAAGGTTAAAATATCAATTAAAATATTTTTATTTCTGCTAATGTTCTCTCTTAATTTATTAAAGCATGCAAGAACATTAATCCAGTTTTAAAGTCTCTTTTCAACTTCCTGCAAAATCCTTACAGTAATTAGGCTCTTCTGTATGTACTAAAATTGAATACATAGAGCAATTGTATTGCTGATACTACTAATGTGGTAAGATTGGCATCTCTTTTTTTCTTTTATAAGACTGGTGAAAAATCTGGCCAAATGGAAAGATCAAAGAAGAATGCCAGGCAGAGGCAAAATGATTTCAAGGTAAGGAAGCAGGCATCCATTTATTAGATGGTTTTGGAAATCAGAAGTGATTTTAAATATTTTTAAACCAGGAGTGAGCCTCGTGTGTTAATATTTTAACTGCATTTGAATGCAATGGCCTTGTTAGGGCTTAACCTCAAAAAGGATGTGGAAAAGCCTGGGGGAAATTGATGAAGCCAAGATCCAGGACCCAGTAGAATAAGTGAAGGAAAACTGCCCCTTGCTGTTTGGATACTTGCAATCCAGATTCCAATCAGGACATCCCCAAGCGCCTTCTATATTCAATGAGTGATGGCAGCAGGCACAGATTTAGTATACTAAAATGTGCAGAAGCTTCAGGAGCAGGGTTGTCAAACTCACAGGCCATGGGCCACATATATCACATGCTGGCCACGCCCATGCACAGTTTAGCGAAGGAGGGAAGTCGCGATACGTCACATGACGTCACCGTGAGGATGTGATTTTGACACTCCTGGTTTAGAGTGAAGGCTGTTTGTAGGGATAATCTACTGAGCAAACCCTGTTGTTCCCAAATACACAGGGAATCTGTATTGAGCTTTATGGCATAGGCTTAAAACCTGCAATGCCATTCTGGTTAATGGGACATAACACAATGCTGGATGTGTCTTCGTGTAATGTGCCCCTATGTCCAGCTGTTAGAGTTCTAGTCTTGTTTTCTAGACCTAATTTGTATCTTAACCTCATTGGTTCCTGGAACTCTATTATGTGTGATCTTTTTTTTTTTTGTTAACCTTTGCTCATATAAATCCTATCTTTGTTTCACTTCTTGGCTGATGGTAGTTAGATTAGATTAGATTAGATTTATTGGATTTATTTGCCACCCCTCTCCGCAAACTCGGGGCGGCTCACAACAAGGTAAAAACAATACATAATAACAAATCCAATACCCACCAATCCAATTACAATTTTAAGCTAAAAAATTCATAAAAAACAACCCCAGAATATTAAAAAACAAGCACACAATCAATCTAACACCAAAACAACATGGGCAAGCGGGAGATGTTTCAGTTCCCCCATGCCTGACGGCAGAGGTGGATTTTAAGGAGTTTGCGAAAGGCAAGGAGGGTGGGGGCAATCCTAATCTCAGGGGGGAGCTGGTTCCAGAGGGTCGGAGCCGCCACAGAGAAGGCTCTTCCCCTGGGTCCCGCCAGACGACATTGTTTAGTCGACGGGACCCGGAGAAGGCCAACTCTGTGGGACCAAACCGGTCGCTTGGATTCGTGCGGCAGAAGGCGGTCCCGGAGATATTCTGGTCCGGTGCCATGAAGTTGTCTGATTATAGAATGAATACTTAGCAAAACTAATGTCCCAGCCAAAAACTCTTCTATAGTAACACGGCATTTAATAGATTGACTAATATTAGATTGGCTAATTTTAAAAAAACCTACCGCCCACATATTGTTATTAAAATTGCTTCTACATTCACCCCAGTCCTAACAGAACTTAATGAACTGTTATTTTGTTTCCCTATATAATGGTTTATGTACAACTATCATTGGCTCAACATGATGTCTTCCTTTTCCTGTCCTAGATGATGATTCAGCAAGTGATGCAATCACTGGTCAAACTGATACGTGGTGCTCTGCTTCCATTCAGCCTTGAAGAAAGTGAACTCAAAGAATATGGTGGCTGGGACATGAAACCTGAGCTTTCTAGTCAGTGGTTACCCCATGTCATTCAAACTGTTAGGTTAGTTTTTATCTTAAATCAGTATCAGTTTTGGTTCCTTTCAGTAAGTCTCATCTATTCTGAACCAGTTTTGAGTACTCTGTCTGACTCAAATGATTTTGGAATTTACGAAACTACAGATCTGATTGAGACAAAGTACCCACAAAAATAGGATCCCAGAGCTGGAAAAAGACATTTAGGCAATAGTGCCCAATCTCCTGCTCAATGCTGGAATCAAAATTAAGTCTTCTGACAACCTCCTCTTGAGTGCATCTATTAAAGATAATCTTGCAATTTCTTTTGGTAATTCATTTCTCTGTCAAACTGCTCTTTCTATTAGATAGATTTCCTAATGTTCAGTCAAACTATTATTCCTTTTAACTTCAAATCATTAATTCATGTTCTACATTCTGAGATAATAAAAACTGGGTCTTTATTTTTTGTGTGATATCACTTCAGATACTTAACAAGTGCTGTTGTATCTCATCCTCATCAGTTTCTTGCAAAGATTAAACATAACTACTCCCATCAGTCTTCTCTCGTGTGATTTAATTTTCAAATCACTGATCAAATACATCTATTATGGTTCCTCTGAATCTTTCATGCATGTAGGGCTGAGAACTAAACACAGTACTCCAACTTGGAACTGACCATTATATAATATATGGAAATATAGGCAGAAAAAGGTCTGCCTTTTCAGAGTTATCTAATACAGGGGTCTCCAACCTTGGCAACTTTAAGACTTGTGGACTTCAACTCCCAGAATTCCTCAGCCAGGTACTGACTGAGATATTCTGGAAATTGAAGTCCACAAGTCTTAAAATTGCCAAGGTTGGAGACCCTTGTTCTAATACCTGATTCCTATATTTGTTTTGTAGCTGATGTGCTATTTCTTTTTCTTTCTTCCTTTTATTTGAACATAAGATTCCTGCCATTCAAGTTACAGTCTGTATGTATGCAGTCCCCGTTGTAATTTAGCATTTAGATTTATATATCACTTAACAGTGCTTTACAGTCCTCTCTGAGCGACAAGCATATCGCCCCCAATAATCTGGGTCCTCATTTTACCGACCTTAGAAAGATGGAAGGCTGAGTCAACCTTGAGCCTACTGAGATTCAATCTGCCAAACTTCTGGCAGCCGGTGATCAGCAGAAGTAGCTTTCAGTACTGCACTCTAACCACTGCCCCACCAAGGCGCTCTCTCTAATACAATGGTACCTCTACCTACGAACTTAATTCGTTCTGTGACCAGGTTCTTAAGTAGAAAAGTTTGTAAGAAGAAGCAATTTTTTTCCATAAGAATCAATGTAAAAGCAAATAATGTGTGCGATTGGGGAAACTACAGGGAGGGTGGAGACCCTGTTTCCACCCAGGAAATTTCTAGGGAGGCCCCACGGAGGCTTCTCTTCCCCTTTTCCTGCCCTGTTTCCTCCCAGGAGATTCCTAGAGAGGCCCCTGAGGCTTCTCCCCGCCTTTTCCAGCCTTGTTTCCTCCCAGGAGATTCCTAGAGAGGCCCCATGGAGGCTTCTCCCTGCCTTTTCCGGTTACAGTTTCGGAGGCTGGGGTTTGTAAATAGAAAATGGTTCTTGAGAAGAGGCAAAAAAATCTTGAACACCCGGTTCTTATCTAAAAAAGTTTGTAAGTAGAGGCGTTCTTAGGTAGAGGTACCACTGTATGTTCTTTTCATATTTCCATAAGATCTTAGTGTATTCTGTTGACTGCTTCTGCTTTCTTTAAATTTCTCATTGGAATTACAGTGATCCCTCGAGTTTCGCGATCTCGATGTTCGCTAAACGCTATATCGCGAGTTTTCAACCCGGAAGTAAACAACACCATCTGCGCATGCGTGCCCTTTTTTTTCTATGGCCACGCATGCGTAGATGGTGGAGTTTCCCCACCGGGCTGAGCGGCTTCCCCTGGGTCTTCCCCCTCTTGCCCCGGTAAGTGGCGCCGTTGCGCGCACGGGGCCCGCTTCCCAGCTGGGAAGCAACAACAGCAACCGGGTGGGTGGGGGAAGCCCCGGCGGCGCGCGCGCGAGGTCCGCTTCCCAGCTGGGAAGCAACAACAGCAACCGGGTGGGTGGGGGAAGCCCCGGCGGCGCGCGCGCGAGGCCCGCTTCCCAGCTGGGAAGCAACAACAGCAACCGGGTGGGTGGGGGAAGCCCCGGCGGCGCGCGCGCGAGGTCCGCTTCCCAGCTGGGAAGCAACAACAGCAACCGGGTGGGTGGGGGAAGCCCCGGCGGCGCGCGCGCGAGGTCCGCTTCCCAGCTGGGAAGCAACAACAGCAACCGGGTGGGTGGGGGAAGCCCCGGCGGCGCGCGCGCGAGGTCCGCTTCCCAGCTGGGAAGCAACAACAGCAACCGGGTGGGTGGGGGAAGCCCCGGCGGCGCGCGCGCGAGGCCCGCTTCCCAGCTGGGAAGCAACAACAGCAACCGGGTGGGTGGGGGAAGCCCCGGCGGCGCGCGCGCGAGGCCCGCTTCCCAGCTGGGAAGCAACAACACTAACCGGGTGGGTGGGGGAAGCCCCGGCGGCGCGCACGCGGATAAGCAGCAGCAGCGAGGCGGCGGGGAAACCCCAATCTTCGGCTCCTCGCTGCTGCGGTGGAAGTAAAAACACCATCTGCGCATGCGCAGATGGTGTTTTTACTTCCGCACCGCTACTTCGCGAAAAATCGATCATCGCGAGGGGTCCTGGAACGGAACCCTCGCGATGATCGAGGGACCACTGTACTTTATGACTATGCTTTTAATGCATCTAAAATTCCTTTTTCCATTAGCTTTTGTTGCCATGTAATTTTACTTAGCATTAATTTACTTTTTGTTAAACTATTCTTCATTTAGCTTAAACTACACATTGATTATGGTCAACTTTTAATTCCTGTAGCATCAAGTATTCTAGCTTTTCCTCCTAAAGTTACTGCTATTCCAAACACTGGACACAAAGAAGTACTAAAAAACAAAGAGTTTAAGAATTGCAACCTGTCAACATCTACTCAATGGTAAAAAGTAACCAATCCAAAAACATGATTAAAAATTATGAGAACTTGAGAACCACTCAAAATTACAGTCTTTTCCTGTTCTACAAAAGTTGGCTTTTAGTCCTGTCTTGCAGCTGTGGCAGAAAGCAAAAGTTTGTGCTCTCAAAGCATTAGTGTTTTCACTACTAAATTACTTGAAACTAAATCATAATATGCATTCATAGGAAGAAAAGATATGAATATCGCCAGAGTCTGAGGGTGAAATTACCGTCACTATCTTAGCCTCTTGACAAGATAATGATAGTATACTGTTTATCTATACATGGGGAGAGCTTGTCATAAAGAAAGTGGTCATTTTCAGACCTAGATTTCACCTAATGCTGCTGTTGTGCTTTTACTTGTATCCGACTTTTCCCCGTTACAATTGTATGAAGTATCATTGGGACTTTTCCTAGATCAGTGATGGCGAACCTTTTTTTCCTCAGGTGCCGAAAGAGCGTGCACGTGCTCTATCACGCATGCATGAGTGCCCAGACCTACAATTCAATGACTGGGGAGGGCAAAAACAGCTTCCCCCACCTCACAGAGGCTCTCTGGAAGCTGGAAACTGCCTGTTTCCCAACTTCTGGTGGACCCAGTAGGCTCATGTTTCTCCCTCCCCAAGCTTCAAAGGCTTCTCTGGAGCCGGGGGAGGGTAAAAATGCCCCCTCCCATCACTCCAGAGGCTCTTTGGAAGCCAGAAATCAGCTGGCTGGCACGCACATACACGTTGGAGCTGAGCTAGGACAATGGCTCGCGTACCAGCAGATATGGCTCAACATGCCACCTGTGGCACCCGTGCCATAGTTTGCCATCATTGCCCTAGGTGTTTGGCATTACTGAAAGAAAGGGCTCCATTGGAGGTATAGTGTTCCCTCAATTAGAAACATAGAAACATAGAAACATAGAAGTCTGACGGCAGAAAAAGACATCCTGGTCCATCTAGTCTGCCCTTATACTATTTTCTGTATTTTATCTTAGGATGGATCTATGTTTATCCCAGGCATGTTTAAATTCAGTTACTGTGGATTTATCTACAACGTCTGCTGGAAGTTTGTTCCAAGGATCTACTACTCTTTCAGTAAAATAATATTTTCTCATGTTGCTTTTGATCTTTCCCCCAACTAACTTCAGATTGTGTCCCCTTGTTCTTGTGTTCACTTTCCTTTTAAAAACACTTCCCTCCTGGACCTTGTTTAACCCTTTAATATATTTAAATGTTTCGATCATGTCCCCCCTTTTCCTTCTGTCCTCCAGACTATACAGATTGAGTTCATGAAGTCTTTCCTGATACGTTTTATGCTTAAGACCTTCCACCATTCTTGTAGCCCGTCTTTGGACCCGTTCAATTTTGTCAATATCTTTTTGTAGGTGAGGTCTCCAGAACTGAACACAGTATTCCAAATGTGGTCTCACCAGCATTCTATATAGCGGGATCATAATCTCCCTCTTCCTGCTTGTTATACCTCTAGCTATGCAGCCAAGCATCCTACTTGCTTTCCCTACCGCCTGACTGCACTGTTCACCCATTTTGAGACTGTCAGAAATCAATTTTCGCGGGTTCGAACTTCGCGAAAAGCCTATACAGTGTTCCCAAGATTTTCGCAGGTTCGAACTTCACGAAAAGCCTATACCACGGTTTTTCAAAAATATTAGTTAAAAAATACTTTGCAGTTTTTTCCCCTATACCACGGTTTTTCCTGCCCGATGACGTCATATGTCATCGCCAAACTTTCGTCCGTCTTTAATAAATATTTTTTTTAATAAACTTTAATAAATAAACATGGTGAGTAATAATCTAAATGGTTGCTAAGGGAATGGGAAATTGCAATTTAGGGGTTTAAAGTGTTAAGGGAAGGCTTGTGATACTGTTCATAGCCACAAATAGTGTATTTACGTCCGCATCCCTACTTCGCGGAAATTCGACTTTCGCGGGCAGTCTCGGAACGCATCCCCCGTGAAAATCGAGGGAACACTGTAGTACTAAGATGATATTACACATCCCATCTGAGGATACCTTAACATCTGAATCACATAATAAACAAGTAAATTTTATTTTCTTTGTCTTTCCAGGCTTAGCTATGAATCTCTTACTGCATTCGAAATACCAAACGATATGCTTCAGATCACCCAGGATCTCATTTTTGACCTGAGAGTCCGTTGTATAATGATTACATTGCAACGTACAGCTGAAGGTTGTAATCGTTGTTCTTTGAAATTTTGTTTTTATCAGTGATGACCTCTAATTGTTTATTTTTCTTAATTCTCATCTGTGATTTTATTTTCACATACCGATAGTCCTTGCTTACTTATCGCGTTTGAGACCATCATCCCTCATTACTAAGTGTAAAGTGCATTGTAAAATGAAACATTGTGTGACTGCCCAGCTTACAGTGTCAGTTCCAGTTGCAATTCTTAAATGAATCACCAGACTTGTTGAATGCAGTGTCATGTGATTGCAGCCTGCAACTTTCTGCCAACTTCCCTGTTGACTTTGCTTGTTAGAAGCCAGCTGTGATAGTTGCAAAGGTTGGTACCTGGACACTGCAATTCTTATATTGGCATACCTATTGCCAAGCAAATGAATCATGATTATATTACTGAGGGAACACTGCAGCTGCTCCCATGTTTGGTTGATTATTACCTATAAAGTGTTGGCTATGACCTATAAAGCTCTTCATGGCACCGGACCAGAATATCTCAGGGACCGCCTTCTGCCGCACGAATCCCAGCGACCAGTTAGGTCTCACAGAGTTGGCCTTCTCCGGGTCCCGTCAACTAAACAATGTCGTTTGGCGGGACCCAGGGGAAGAGCCTTCTCTGTGGCGGCCCCGACCCTTTGGAACCAACTCCCCCCAGATATCAGAGTTGCCCCCACCCTCCTTGCCTTTCGTAAGCTCCTTAAAACCCACCTCTGCCGTCAGGCATGGGGGAATTGAGACTTTCCCTTCCCCCTAGGCTTATAAAATTTATGCATGGTATGTCAGTATGTATGATTGGTTTCTTAAATTGGGGTTCTTTTTTAAATTAACTTAAATATTAGATTTGTTTACATTGTATTATTATTGCTGTTAGTCGCCCGAGTCTACGGAGAGGGGCGGCATACAAATCTGATTGATTGATTGATTGATTGATTGATTGATTGATAAATAAATAAATGTTTGAGTGTTGATTTTAATTTTTATTTGGGACCATTGTAACTTTGAAAAGTCACTGGATGAGTAGTCAGTAAGCAAGAACTATCTGTACCTCTGAATTTACCTTAGTGATAGTTTTGTTCTGTATGTAATGTATGTAGAATATGGAAATTTGTTCATTTCAACAATTTTTTGCCTCTTTAAAACATTTTAAAGTACAATGAGCAACATGCATTATTATTATAGAATTCTTTATTAGCCACGTGTGATTGAACACACAAGGAATTTGTCTTTGGTGCGTATGCTGTCAGTGTACATAAAAGAAAAGATACATGATTTGAAAAGAATCATGAGGTACAACACTTAATGATTGTCATAGGGGAGAAATAAGCAATCAGGAAAAAAATCAATATTAATATAAATTGTAAGGATACAAGCAACAAGTTACAGTCATAACTGGGAGGATACGGGTGATAGGAACAATGAGAAGGCTAATAGTAATGCAGCCTTAGTGAACAGTTTGACAGTGGTGAGGTAATTATTTGTTTAGCAGAGTGATGGCGTTTGGGAAAAAACTTCTTGTGTTTAGTTGTCTTAGTGTGAAGTGCCCTATATAGCAGTGATGGTGAACCTCTTTTGGTTCGTGTACAAAAAGGGGGTGCGTTGGGTAGGGTCGCATGCCCACACTCATAATTCCATGCTGGCGGCCCCACGCATGCGTGTGTGCCCCCCTCCCAATGCTCTCAGCACACAATGGCAAGACTATTTTTTTCCGGTCCCTAGGCTTCAGAGCCTTTCTAGGCAGTCTAGAAAACTGCCTTCTCCCCCACACAGAGGTCATCCAGAGGCCAGAAATGGCTCATTTCCCAACTTGGATCTGAGCTCGCATGACCACCAATATGGCACCCACACGTGCCATAGGTTCGCCATCATGGCTTTATTGCTGTTGTTATTATTATCATTATGTCAATACAACACAGCAAACGAGATCACTATGCTGGATTTCGTATTTCATCACCAGTCGGGCGCTTCCCAAGCACCTAGGACTGAGTGATGTAGCGGCGAATTATGTTTGTCGATCCCAGTAAAGCGGCCTTTTGCAATTGACAGATGGAGATTTTGTCAATTCCGATGGTTTTCAAATGTCCGCTGAGATCCTTTGGCACTGCACCCAGCGAGCCAAGTACCACTGGGACCACTTTCACTGGCTTATGCCAGAGACGTTGCAGCTCAATTTTTAGATTTTTAGATGATGATGATGATGATGATTATTATTATTATTATTATTATTATTATTATTATTATTATTATTATTATTTAGATTTGTATGCCACCCTTCTCTGAAGACTCGGAGAATACCATTATTTTGAGAGTAGGAGTTGAAACAATTTATGCCCAGGATGTGAGGAGTCAGTAAATATTTTCACAGCCCTCTTTTTGACTCGTGCAGTATTATTATCATCAACACCAACATCATTATTTTATTTTTATTCTGCTTTTTTATATATAACTCAAAGTGGTGAACATAACTAAGATACTATAAGAATTAATGTACACTCTTTCCAATACAGGTTGAGTTTTCTTGCTTTGCTTGCAATAAGCTTAATGTATAAAATCTTTTGCCATTATTTTTAAATATAATTTAATTGACACTATTCTTAAATGACATATCATTTCAGTTCGTAGTGTAGTTTTATGCTATGCTGAAGATAACGGTTTTGACATTAATTCCTTTTTTACAGATGTGAAAAAATTGGCTGAGAAGGAAGATTGGATTGTTGATAATGAGAGCTTGACCAGTTTGGTGAGTAAATTACCATTTTTTTCTCAAATATTGGCATTGTATGGTGTCATGTTAAATTTGTGTTGGCATGTCAGGAAACTGAATATGGGGAAAAAATCAAGTGCCATCTATTTAAGAAGACCAATCTAATAGCAATACTAGAAGATGTAGCCTCAGAAGAGCCACATCTGAAGGAATTGGAGAACTTCACAGGAGTGAAGAGCTAGATTATCATACTGAGACTGAGAAAATCTGGAGTCAAATCCCCAATCGCTTTTACAGGCTATTATTTTCTCATTGTTCACCATAACCTTTAACCTAAACACAGAATTATTAAAGGGAATGGAAAAATGAGTATTCTCACTGAATTTGTAGAATACATTTTATGATAGGATTGCAATTAATGAGCACTTTCTATGCAAGCTGATATATGAAAGTTGCCTTTAATGTAATCTCCTTTAAATACCTTGGTTCTGCTGGATGAAGAATTCTGAAAAATAAAGGGCATCGTATTGGAAAAAGCTTGTTAGATTTCTTAAGGGATCTCAATGACATATTATTAGATTTACACACAGTTTCAGATATACTTTTGTGTACTTGAACTCTCTAATATGTAGTACACAAACTTGAGTTCTTCATCGTTAGGGGGACAAATACTTGAAAGTATAATACAGTGATTTTATAATTTTTTTAAAAATTATAAGTAATGTGATTTTATGAGTAATCTACAGTTTCCTCTTTCTCCTTTTAGCCATCACAGTTTGAACAATGTGTTATACACTCTATCCAGTCACTTAAAGGAGTTTTGGACTGTAAATCTGGGGAGACTAGCGTAAGTAATCTTGAATGCATTTTTTTTATTCCACTTAATAATATAATAATATAAAGCAGAATTTAAAGGTACACTCTGTAGGTGAAACTTGGTGCAGTCTACTCATATTGTGTTAAATAATTAAACATTCAGTGAGCATTAACCTTTTTGGTAAATCAGAATTACTAAGCTGATAATTTGTTCCTCAAAATCAGTATTTGATTGCAAGACTGAGAAATGAGAAATCACTAAAAAAATATAGGTAACTGTTGCAGAAAATAGATCAAGACACAGTAGCAATTACAATATACAGTCAAAGCACTCAGATTCATATACTGTATGTTTTACTACTCTTTTACTACAACTTGAAGAGAAAACTAACTTTTGTCATCCTTAGTTGATTTATTTTGGAAGAGAATTAAAATACATATATTCTTTACCTATCTGCAGATCTGTGCACTTGGCATCCAATAATCAATGCCTTGTAAAGCATTATTTCTTTTTATTTAATTTTTATTTAATTGATTTTTTTTAAAATATGAACACACACACAACATAAAACAGGTGCTTTGTGAATAGTGCCCACCACCAGACAATCATTCACACCCTACCATCCTTGTAAAGCATTAATAAGATCAGACTCCTGGATCTGTGTAGCAGAATACTTGAAAGATGTTGTAAGAAATTAAATCTAGCTTCTAGTTATTGCTTCTTTTAGCCTCTATTTAGAGAGTCTAATGTGTAGCTGCAAGTTGTTAGTGAAGAGCAAGGCAAATGCACAGGAAATACTTGGCTTTTTCATGTGAAGCCATTTCAATCGGTTGTTCCAACAATAATTGTTTTTCTTTAGGTTTTTCAGCAGACAAAAATACAGGAAGATGTTTGCCACCTGAGCATTAATATCATGGAGGTAATGTATGACTTAAGAGAAAGATCTAAATTAATAGGTTCTTCCATCCTTCCAAGATTGGTAAAATGGCAATCCAGATTGTTGGGGGCAATATGCTAACTCTGTAAATCACGTACAGAGGACTGTAAAGTGGTATATAAGTCTAAGTGCTATTGCTATTGCTAATAGATTTGTTCAGTTATATGTACTTCTTCCATAGATTATGGGACCTGAATTAAACTTTTAGCTGTAAATAACAATACAATTATCTAGAACTATAGAGAACAATACAGTTATCTAGAACCAACTACTGAAATAAGGAAAGAAAGCGAAGTTAGAGCATTTGGTTTGTTGTTATTAAAATATACTTTATTAGGTTATAAAAAAAACAGGGAAAGGGGGGATGGGAATACAAAAAAGAGAAGTAGAAGGGGGATGGGGTAAACAATATTTTTATACAGCAGCTTATATATATTGTTGTATATACATTCCAAATATTTGTCTATATATAGTTATTTTGTATTCAATATTCTTATTTGGATAATCTTATAACTGGTTTGTTGTTATTATTTTTTTAAAGCATGAATTTGCTAGGCAGGTGAGAACAGATCCAAGGTGATGATTTATTTTTTGTTCGCTATCTAGTTCAGTGATGGCAAACCTTTTTTCTCTCGGGTGCCAAAAGCACATAGGCACAGACTATCACACCTGCACAAGTGCCCACACTCATAATTCAATGCCTGGGGAGGGTGAAAATTGCCTCCCCTGCCCATCTGAAGGCCCTATTGAGGCCAGAAACAGCTTGTTTCCCAACCTCTGGTGGGCCCAGTAGGCCCGTATTTCACACCCCACCCCCTAGGCTCCAGAGCCTTTCCTGGAGCTGGGGGAAGGTAAAAACGCCCTCCCCCATCCCCCCAGAGGCTCTCTGGAAGCCAAAAACACCCTCCCAGAGCCTCTGTGTAAGCCAAAAATCAGATGGCCAGCATACACATGCATGTTAGAGCTGAGCTAGGGCAACAGCTCACGTGCCAGTAGATATGGCTCCACGTGCCACCTGTGGCACCTGTGCCATAGGTTCGCCATCATTGATCTAGTTGATCTTGGCATGACCTAGACCAGTGTTTCTCAATCTTGGCAGTTTAAAGATGTGTGGACTTCAATTCCCAGAATTCCCCAGCCAGAAACACTGACCTAGACAAAAGAAAACAATAGCAAAGTAAATCTGTTTTTTACCAAGCAGAATACATGGGATGAATCAGCAAAAAAGAACAGAATGTGGTAGCACCTTTCCCAACTAAAAACGTTTTCTTAAAAGGCATAAGTTTCAATGAACTGCTGCTCACTGTATCAGATGCATAGTGGCTAGACTAACATAGGTTTTAAATCAGCATAGAGGGGAAGATGGAAGAAAATGGAAGGAGAAATTGGTTTAGTTATACAGATGCAGGCTACACATAAGGCTGGTTACAAGTATCTTATCAATAAATAGTTGTAGTGTTGTTGTTGTTTTTTAAAAAGCCCATTCAGTTTATGGAAACCTGAACATTAGATCTATGCAGTGCTTAAAGTCCAAAGCCAAAAAATGAATGTCTCTGCACATTTCTGCAATTCCAAGAAAAGAAGCAGATCCTTTAAGGATCTACAGACAGCTGCTACAAGGGAACCCCTTGTGCACCAAAGCATCTCTCTGCCTTCAAATCCAAAATACTGCATATATCTGTTCAGCATTTTTTTTTCATTTTATAAGGCAACCCACCCCCCATCCCCCCAAAGTGGAGAGAAGCAAAATACTGTATTCACAGAAATTATGAAGGTTAACATTTGTATTTGACATTTAGAGACATACAAAAGAATTTGGGGGGAGGGGCAAGAAAGAGGAAGTAATACATTTCCTGCTAATTATGAATTGCTATTTTTTTGTTTCCCATGCCTGTTTCTGGTTTGAGGTCAGGTTAGATGAAATCCATTTTAAATGTAGGTGGAGAATTGATGAACTGAAGAAAGAAATATCTATTAAATATTATATAGTTTGCCTTAGAAAGAAAAATAAATAAAATAGGGAATACATGTTTCCATCATATGTTCCCATTTCTTTTGGAATACACACACGTATAGGAAAACAATGGAAGTCATCACATTGTTTGGAGGTGTAGTGACAATAAAATCTCCATTTTGTTTGTGGATTGTTGAAATCTTTAAAGCCATAACTGTTTGTTTCATTCTGTTTACCAAGAATACGAGATAGAATTAAAAACAAATGTAAGACAATAAAGTTCAGCTAAAATTAAACTGTTTGAATGAAATAGAAAATACCCTGCAGAGGTGAAAAGGCTGGAAAATGCTACTTAAATTCCTTACCTTGGTTAGCACTACTTGTAATAAATGATGGTATCAGATACATTGATTTTATTTCTTTTGTAGGTCTTCATTGATTGCCTGGAGCAACTGAGTACAAAGCCTGACAGTGATATAGATACTACTCAGTAAGTGAAATAATTGGGTGATGAGGTTTTTTTAACAGTAATTAATTCTAGAATCTGGCAAACTTCCACTTTTCATTCATATTTAATCTTGAAATGATTATTCAGAACACTTTATTCATAGATCGTTGATTTTAGAGATTCTACAAACAATTTGTGTCATTTATTTGACACAGCTAAATAATTTAACAATTTTCACATTGAATCAAATTGACCAAAACATGTTTAGTATAGTATGGTGCAAACAGTCTATGTTGTTAGCTTATGGTTCTTGTTTCCAAAAATTTGGAAAATTATTTCTTTAAATAAGTCTTGACAAATCATAAACTGTAATTTCCATTTCTTATTATATAACTACTGTGTTTCTCCAGAAATAAGCCCTCCTCCAAAAATAAATAAACCTTCCCCCAAATATAAGCCCTTCCTCTGGTTAGAGTTAAGGAGACAGAGCTGGAAATCAGGTAAGATGACAAGAGGAGCCCTGTCTTGCTCCACATGCCCTAAAATAATAAGACCTCTCTAAAAATAAGGTCAAGCACTTATTTTGGGGTTCAAAAAATATAAGCAGTGTCTTATTTTCAGGAAAACACGGTACAGTGGTACCTCATGATACGAACCCCTCGTCATACGAACTTTTTGAGATACGAACCCAGGGTTCGGAATTTTTTTGCCTCTTCTTACAAACTTTTTTCATCTTACGAACCTGCCGCCGCCGCTGGGATGCCCCGCCTCCAGACTTTTGTTGCAAGCCAAGCGCTAGTTTTTGCGATCCTGGGATCCCCTGAGCCTCCCCTCCATGGGAAACCCCATCTCCTGACTTCCGCAAAAACGCGATGCTGTAGGGAAATCCCAGGAGGGGAATCCCAGGATCGCAAAAACAGGAAGAGTAGGGGGGACAAAAACAGGAAGAAAAGACTCATGGAGCTCAAGGGAGGAGAAAGGTGTGGGGGAGATGAGCAAAGTGGGGTGGGAAAAAACGGGAAGAAAAGACTCATGGAGCTCAAGGAAAGAGAAAGGTGTGGGGCAGATGAGCAGAGTGGGGTGGGGAAAAACGGGAAGGAAAGACTCATGGAGCTCAAGGAAAGAGAAAGGTGTGGGGGAGATGAGCAAAGTGGGGTAGGAAAAAATGGGAAGAAAAGACTCATGGAGCTCAAGGAAAGAGAAAGGTGTGGGGGAGATGAGCAAAGTGGGGTAGGAAAAAATGGGAAGAAAAGACTCATGGAGCTCAAGGAAAGAGAAAGGTGTGGGGCAGATGAGCAGAGTGGGGTGGGGAAAAACGGGAAGAAAAGACTCATGGAGCTCAAGGAAAGAGAAAGGTGTGGGGGAGATGAGCAAAGTGGGGTGGGGAAAAACGGGAAGAAAAGACTCATGGAGCTCAAGGAAAGAGAAAGGTGTGGGGGAGATGAGCAAAGTGGGGTAGGAAAAAATGGGAAGAAAAGACTCATGGAGCTCAAGGAAAGAGAAAGGTGTGGGGGAGATGAGCAAAGTGGGGTGGGAAAAAACAGGAAGAAAAGACTCATGGAGCTCAAGGGAGGAGAAAGGTGTGGGGGAGATGAGCAAAGTGGGGTGGGAAAAAACGGGAAGAAAAGACTCATGGAGCTCAAGAGAGGAGAAAGGTGTGGGGGAGATGAGCAAAGTGGGGTGGGAAAAAACGGGAAGAAAAGACTCATGGAGCTCAAGGGAGGAGAAAGGTGTGGGGGAGATGAGCAAAGTGGGGTGGGAAAAAACGGGAAGAAAAGACTCATGGAGCTCAAGGAAAGAGAAAGGTGTGGGGCAGATGAGCAGAGTGGGGTGGGAAAAAACAGGAAGAAAAGACTCATGGAGCTCAAGGGAGGAGAAAGGTGTGGGGGAGATGAGCAAAGTGGGGTGGGAAAAAATGGGAAGAAAAGACTCATGGAGCTCAAGGAAAGAGAAAGGTGTGGGGGAGATGAGCAAAGTGGGGTGGGAAAAAACAGGAAGAAAAGACTCATGGAGCTCAAGGGAGGAGAAAGGTGTGGGGGAGATGAGCAAAGTGGGGTGGGAAAAAACGGGAAGAAAAGACTCATGGAGCTCAAGGGAGGAGAAAGGTGTGGGGGAGATGAGCAAAGTGGGGTGGG
This sequence comes from Erythrolamprus reginae, assembly GCF_031021105.1. Taxonomy (NCBI): domain Eukaryota; kingdom Metazoa; phylum Chordata; class Lepidosauria; order Squamata; family Dipsadidae; genus Erythrolamprus; species Erythrolamprus reginae. Next base: position 172,449,174 of record NC_091952.1, read on the forward strand.
AAAAAACGGGAAGAAAAGACTCATGGAGCTCAAGAGAGGAGAAAGGTGTGGGGGAGATGAGCAAAGTGGGGTGGGAAAAAACGGGAAGAAAAGACTCATGGAGCTCAAGGGAGGAGAAAGGTGTGGGGGAGATGAGCAAAGTGGGGTAGGAAAAAATGGGAAGAAAAGACTCATGGAGCTCAAGGAAAGAGAAAGGTGTGGGGCAGATGAGCAGAGTGGGGTGGGGAAAAACGGGAAGAAAAGACTCATGGAGCTCAAGGAAAGAGAAAGGTGTGGGGGAGATGAGCAAAGTGGGGTGGGGAAAAACGGGAAGAAAAGACTCATGGAGCTCAAGGAAAGAGAAAGGTGTGGGGGAGATGAGCAAAGTGGGGTAGGAAAAAATGGGAAGAAAAGACTCATGGAGCTCAAGGAAAGAGAAAGGTGTGGGGGAGATGAGCAAAGTGGGGTGGGAAAAAACAGGAAGAAAAGACTCATGGAGCTCAAGAGAGGAGAAAGGTGTGGGGGAGATGAGCAAAGTGGGGTGGGAAAAAACGGGAAGAAAAGACTCATGGAGCTCAAGGGAGGAGAAAGGTGTGGGGGAGATGAGCAAAGTGGGGTGGGAAAAAACAGGAAGAAAAGACTCATGGAGCTCAAGGGAGGAGAAAGGTGTGGGGGAGATGAGCAAAGTGGGGTGGGGAAAAACGGGAAGAAAAGACTCATGGAGCTCAAGGAAAGAGAAAGGTGTGGGGGAGATGAGCAAAGTGGGGTGGGGAAAAACAGGAAGAAAAGACTCATGGAGCTCAAGGAAAGAGAAAGGTGTGGGGGAGATGAGCAGAGTGGGGTGGGAAAAAACGGGAAGAAAAGACTCATGGGGCTCAAGGAAAGAGAAAGGTGTGGGGGAGATGAGCAGAGTGGGGTGGGGAAAAACAGGAAGAAAAGACTCATGGAGCTCAAGGAAAGAGAAAGGTGTGGGGGAGATGAGCAGAGTGGGGTGGGAAAAAACGGGAAGAAAAGACTCATGGGGCTCAAGGAAAGAGAAAGGTGTGGGGGAGATGAGCAGAGTGGGGTGGGAAAAAACGGGAAGAAAAGACTCATGGAGCTCAAGAGAGGAGAAAGGTGTGGGGGAGATGAACAGAGTGGGGGGGACAAAAACAGGAGGCAGGGACTCAAGAGAGGCTCTTTTCACCTTGCTTCGTTGGGACTCCCTCCCCCCACTCCGTTCCCCTCAGTTTGTCTGCTCACCCCTTTTTTTTTAAAGCCTTAATATTTTGGATTCTCCTAATGGGCTTGCACACATTATTGGCTTTTCCATTGATTCCTATGGGAAACATTGTTTCATCTTACGGACTTTTCACCTTAAGAACCTTGTCCTGGAACCAATTAAGTTTGTAAGACGAGGTATCACTGTACAGTGATCCCCCGCTCGTTGCGAGGGTTCCGTTCCAGGACCCCCCCGCAACGAGCGGGTTTTCGCGAAGTAGCGCTGCGGAAGTAAAAACACCATCTGCGCATGTGTAGATGGTGTTTTTAACTTCCGCAGCGCTAGCGAGGAGCCGAAGATTGGGGGCGGCGCGGGTGTTTTACAACGTCGCCACCGACATGGGGGGCTCGCTAGCACCCCCCGAACCCCCATCCGCTGACTTCTAAAGCGGGGAAGTTCGCTAGGAGTCAGCGGAGAACGGCGCGCCTGCTTTAAAATGATCGGAGCCAGCCGGCTCCGATTGTTTTAAAGCAGGCGCGCCGTTCTCCGCTGACTTCTAAAGCGGGGAAGTTCGCTAGGAGTCAGCGGAGAACGGCGCGCCTGCTTTAAAACGATCGGAGCCGGCCGGCTCCGATCGTTTTAAAGCAGGCGCGCCGTTCTCCGCTGACTTCTAAAGCGGGGAAGTTCGCTAGGAGTCAGCGGAGAACGGCGCGCCTGATTTAAAACGATCGGAGCCGGCCGGCTCCGATCGTTTTAAAGCAGGCGCGCCGTTCTCCGCTGACTTCTAAAGCGGGGAAGTTCGCTAGGAGTCAGCGGAGAACGGCGCGCCTGCTTTAAAACGATCGGGGCCGGGCGAAGGGCGAGCGGGTGGGCGAGCGGGTGGCCGGGCGAAGGGCGAAGGGCGGGTGAGCGGGTGCTGGGGGGGGCTTCGCCCTCCCGCCAGCAAGAGGGGGAAGACCCAGGGAAGCCGCCCAGCAGCTGATCTGCCCGGCGCCATCTACGCATGCGTGCCCATAGAAAAAAGGGCACGCATGCGTAGATGGTATTTTGACTTCCGGGTTCAAAATTCGCAAATTACCCTGTTCGCAATGGTTGGGGACGCAATAACCGGGGGATCACTGTATATGTTTAAATTAGCTGCCCAACTCTAGTGAATTCATGTTCTTCAATATGGGTTCTGTGCAAAGGAAAAATTACGGTACCCTATATTAACTTCAGGCCTCTTAAAAAAAACCTGTATATATTTAACTGGTTTTTTTAAAAGAATCCATGTTAGTTAAACTTATTAGAGTTATTAGGAAACAAATATAAATTTATAATCCTAATACCAAAATGGATTAATCACTGATTACTTGCAAAATTCTTTAGTCTTTCAGGTGACATCTCATCTTCAGATTTATTTGGAAGCATCCATGAAGATTTCAGTTTGTCTGTAGTAAGTATTATTGATATCCATTAAACCCCAAATTAAGAGAAATTATGCTATAATTCGTTTAGAAGTATGTTATGTATGTATATTGTGCTACTTTTATTTCTTTACAATATGGAAATATTGTTAGCAGAGCATGTTTTGCAAACTGTAATAAAATAGAAATTCGTGGTTGGCTAGCCAAGAATTTAGATGTGTGCTTTAATTAAAAGCTTGCACAAACTCTTAAATTGGCTCATAACTTCAGATCAGTTGATTTATTTGCATATACAGTTGTACACAAAAGTTTAGGCATCTCTGATTAAGTTGTCTGTTTCATCCATCCCTAAATGAACAGAAGCTGATACAACCTCTTTGTGGTGGAAAGTTAAATGACATCTTTCTTCACATTTGAGTTTTCGGAGAGGGGCGGCATATAAATCCAATAAATTGAATTGAATTGAATTTGAATCAATATTGACTATTTATATCCTATTATTTGTTGAATGGGAAAAAAATAAATACAGCAGATGCAGAAACTTGGTCCCGTTTTTGGCAGTTAATTACTTCTGCTATTTTTCAGAGTTGAAGATGGTAAAAATAATTGATTCATTAAGATTAGCTAGCTAGATAAAAGATACTTTGCCAAGGGAACAAATACTTTCTTTTCCTCTCCAATTGTGATTGTCTTCTGTCTATTTTGCTTCTTCTAAGCAACGTGTTTGAAAAATCATACTTAAAAGTAGGAAAAAGCTGCAAAAAAGTTTTTTTAAGCTTTCTGCAATGGAGAATCTGGAATAGCAAGAAAAAATCTCTGCTAAAACTGTCACACTGCTAGTCAGATCTACAAAGCAAAAGCCATGAATCACTGGAAACAACCTGCTGAAAAATTTAGCTGACACTATAATAATTATTTCTAGGTCCATAGTGAAGCATCACATATACAACCATGATCTAACCTTTTCTCTGAAATCATTACAAAATAAATTATGTAAACTATGCCTTCCCCGTAGGAAAAAAAACCCATTAAGCCTGAAACATTTAGGAATATAGTTCTTTGGATTAATGAAAGAAAAATTGAACTGTTCAACCATGGCCACAGCCACACAAAAATTTGAGGGCGGGGAGGGGCAGATGTGAAGCATTTGAAGAAAAGACTCCAGTAGATAGCATTAGGATAGTCCTGTCTTTTGGAGTTTTTCAAGAAATTTGTGAGGCTGGAAAGAAGAATAGACTTGTAAACATCAACTTGTACATGATGGTATTCAGTACTTGATCAAGAAACCAAAATTGAAAGGTTATGATAGTTCAGTAAGGCAATAGTCCAAAGCATACTTTAAACTTAATCATGAAATATTTATAGGAAAGAAAGATTATTGTTTTGAAATGGCTTTCAAAATATTGAACATGGCTGAAAATCGGTGGGAATATATAAAGCATGCAATGCATACAAAGAGAGACAAGTTTATATTTGAGCTAGAAGAGTTATGCGAGGAAGTGGGGAGTGGGAATTCCAAATTTAAAAAAACAACAGCAACCCACTCTTAACTAGAAACAGGAAACATTAGGAAGCTATCACTTCCTTTAAAAAGATGTTATAAAGTACTGACTGGAAGATGTCCAGATTACATTGCTAGGCTCACTGTTGTTGTTTTTCTTCTTTTGATCGGTAATCAGGTGTGCATTCAAATTTGATGTTTCAAATCTCAAAACACATTTGAATGATGCAGAATAGTTTTTGGCAGAATAGTTTTTTACATAAATTCAGTGATTATGTACACTCTTTTTGTGAATATTTCAATTGTCAAGGATCTGGTTTTTCTGGACATATAATGAAATTAATAAAGATGTTAAAGGTTCTATTTAAGAACTATTTAAACTTTTAACTGGTTAGCATTTGCCTTTTCTTGTGTACCATTAGGGCAAACTGATTGGTATGTGCATTTTCTTCTTAAAGAACTTCCCTTCATTGGATCCTTTTTTTTATTTAGGAACGAAGGCTTTTAATTGTCATCAGTAATTGCTGCTATTTGGAACGTCACACATTCCTTAATCTAGCTGAACACTTTGAGAAGCATGGTTTCCAAGGAGTAGAAAAAATTATTCAAGTAAGTATTTTCTGACTACAGATGAGCAGCATGGTGGCCTAGAGGTGAAGATGCTCACTTCCCACTCAGAAGGTTGAGAGTTCAATCCTAGGCAGCAGCAGATGTCTCTCTATCATGGCGCAGCGAAAAAATATCTACTGTGCACTCCACGTAGGCGCCAGGAAGGGCATCTGGCCAATAAACGCTCAGTTCAACTCAGTCGCCCCGACTCCACCCTAAAACAAAGGGATTCGAGGATCATAAAAAACAAAATTCTTACAACTGATATTCAGATGAAGTAAATTCACAAGATTAAAAGAATTTATAAAAAGTGAAACAATTTTAGAACATTCTCATTTTGTCTTCAACTTATGACCAGAGTTGGAACCAAAATTTCTGTTGCTTAAGCAAGGCAATTGTTAAGTAAGTCACGACTGATATTTAAAGTCTTTTTTGCCATTGTTGTTAAGCGAATCACTGCAATCACAACAGTTGTTAAGTGAATCTGACATCCTCCATTGATTTTGCTTATCAGAAGCCAGTTGGAAAGGTTGCAGATGGCATTCACATGACCCTTGAGACACTGAAACATAGCAAATACATGCTGATTGCCAAGTGGACAAAATTTAAACATTGACTATGGGGATGCCAGGACTAGTCATAAGTCACTTTTTTTCAGTGCCGCTGTAGCTTTGAACGAATCGTCATAAGTTGAGAACTAACTGTGATGGCTTTTTTTACTTTAATTATACATTTGTGATTTATGTATTTTCATAGAAAAAGCAGGAATTTCAAATTGTAAAATGAATCAAGAAATAAATTGATCCCAACTACTAAAACTTATCATCCACCTATTTTCAAAATACGTTTGTTAAGAATGAAAAAGCAAAAATTATGAAGTGCAATATAGTCAGAGTTTGGTATCCTCCACACTAATCACATGTAAGTCTAAAGTTTAACCTAGCCTGGGTATAAAGTCTTCAATATAGGGAATCTCAAGCAAGAGGATGTACTATGACCGTGATGGTGAACCTATGGCACACCTGCCACAGGTGGCACGCAGAGCCATATCAGAGGGCACGCAAGGCATTGCCCTATGACACCTCCAGCTCACATGTGTGCACTAGCCAGCTGATTTTTGGCCTTGGGGAAACCAAGGAGGTTTCAGGGAAGCTTCCTTGAAGCCCCATAGTGCGAAAAACAGCTCAATGGGCAAACCAGAACTTCTGGTTCAGCTGTTTTTTCATCTTCGCGGGCTTCAGAAAGGTCTGTGCGCATGCACAGGGATGGGGGAGGATTGTGCGCATGCACCGAGGGCAGCACAGGGGTGCACATGCATGGGGGGAGGGAACAGGTGTGCACATGCATCCCCATTCTCCAGTGCACTGCTAAGAAGAGTCCGACATGGCTCAACTCTAGTTGGTTGCTAGGGACTGAGTTTTAATTTATGCAAGTTGAAGAGCGCCCTCTAGCTGCCCAGAAGGTCGGTTTTAAATTCACCATCACGGTACTAGGACATTTTTTTAAAAAAAAAAAATAGCAATAATAGAACAAGACTTTAGAGCCCTCTCTAAGAATTTACAGAATCAGCATATGGCCCCCAACAATTTTGGTCCTCATTTTACTGACTTTCCATCTCACTTCTGTTGTGAGCTGCTACGAGTCATCGGAGAGGGGCGGCATACAAATCTAATAAATTATTATTAATTATTATTACTTCTGGAAGAAAAATATACATGGTAGAGCTGTGAATACTTTTAAAATGATTTGGGAAAAAGAACTCAAGCAAACACAGCCTCTGTTCACTAAGCAGCTACATTTTTTTTCAGGCTTTTCACAAATGTTTTCAATGATACTTGGTACTCGATTACTTCAAAATCCATCAAATTTGGTTATTTTGATAGGATGTTGTCCCAGTACTCAGCGTTTGCTTAGTATTCGGTGTGCTGCTATAGAAAGAGGGGGGCAGTTGTGGAGAATGGACAGGAAGTCAGCCATGCTGGGAAGGTCGCTGCAAAAGCAGGGGGATGGACAGAGGTTGAACAGAAAGTTGGGCATGCTGGAAAGGTCACTAAAATAGGAATAGGGAGAGACAGAAATTTCTAAAACCCATTGCAGCTCCCAGAACTAAGTACAGTGGTACCTCGTGATACGAACCCCCCATGATACGAACATTTTGTGATACGAACTGGGGGTTTGGAATTTTTTTGCCTCTTCATGCGAACTTTTTTCGACTTACGAACCCATCGCAGATCGCAAAAAGGCACTCTGCTGGGCGCCGCCACCCGGCTGTCACCTTTTAAAACAGCCGGAGGGCTTCTCGGCGTTCTCCTGAGCCCGAACCTGAACTTTTCGGGTTCGGGAGGCCACCGAGAAGCGCTGCCGCCCGTCTGTCACCTTCTGAAACAGCCGGGGGTCTTCTCGGCGTTCTCCCGAACGCCAAACCCCGAAGTTCGGCAAAAGTTCAGGTTCGGGTTCTGGAGGCCGCGGAGAAGTGCCCGGCTGTTTCAGAAGGTTACAGCCGGGCGGCGGCGCCCAACAGAGCGACATTTTGCAATTTTTTTCCCCCTTGCACACATTAATTGCTTTTACATTGTTTCCTATGGGAAACATTGTTTCGTGTTATGAACTTTTTGCCTTACGAACCTCCTTCCAGAACCAATTAGGTTCGTAAGACGAGGTATTACTGTACCAAGGTATCACTGTACTTAAGAGGTGAGTTAATGATGATGTTGCTTTAATGTTTTTATTAATGAAAAAACCCACATCATTTTACTAAAGAATAGATCGTCTTGCAAACATTTCCCTTATTGGATGCCCTCTGCCTGTCAAACTGGAATTTAATGTTTCCCATTGTGAAGGAAAGTGAATCTGATTTTGCCAGTGAAGAAGGAATGAGTGAAGTGTTAAGAAAGTAACCTTAAAAAAATAGTATTGAGAAAGAAGAAAGCAAGAGAAAATTGAATTAATTTCGTTTGGCATTGGATGGGGAAAAGCAGAAACACTGACAAGCTTTCAAGATTTCTTTTAATATATTGTATAATAATCAAATACCATTTCTAGAATGGCTACAATTCCTGTTCTACTTACCTTGCCAACTTTGAAAGAATGGCAGCCATTCCAGTGTCATTTAATTCAAATCATACTAATAAAATATACATAGACCATTATTTCAAATGCTTTATGTCACTTTAGTTATCAAATTCAAGTGGTTTAAGACCATGAAATACCAATTGCTACACCATGTACCTTGCTTTCTTACACTGGAATTCTTACATTAATTTATTTCTTCCCTTTTGAAAGTTTAAAAAACAGTTTTTCTTGCATATCATTTTGTAGATGAGAATTACAAGCCCAAAACAACAATACAGAAACAGACAAAATCTTTGTTGTGTATAGTAAATCTTTTCCTGTATAGTAATAGAATTAGATGCCTTTTTGCCATTGAGCCAGGTGGGAATTTGGGAGAATTGTCCAATACTGTATTCTGTTTTTGTAACAGAGGTAACTTTGGTTTATATAAGCCAGTATGTTTTATATTGATTGACCAAAAAAAGCAATTAAGCTAACTAGTACATCCGCATGATTAAAGAATGTGGCATGTACGTTCTTTCAATTAATATTATTAATGTCATGGTTATGTCCCTATTTTAGGTTAGTATGGATTCATTAAAAGAATTAGATCAACGGCTGTTTGAAATATACATTGAGCTAAAGGCTGATCCCATAGTAGGTTCATTGGAACCTGGAATTTATGCTGGTTACTTTGATTGGAAAGATTGTCTTCCTCCAACAGGTAAGTATTAGTAGAATGCTTGGAATAAATAATATGGGTAAATGTGGTTTAACAGTTTCAAATATTCCGCATTCCCTGAAGAATGTGTGTGTATAATATATATACACACACATTTTTATTATAGTACTCATTACTTGAGACCTCACAGCTCAGTGTCTGGATTGACTCATATTTATAAGAATCCTGTGCTGATTCATTTTTACATTACAAAGATTCACAACATTGCTGTTGGCAGAATGAATTAGACATGTAACTGTTTCTGCACACATAAACAGCTTCAGCCAGTTCTGCAACTCTGGGAGTAGAAAGTTATTTAAGATAGAGGGAGGCAGAAATGAGCTAAGGAACCCAAGATCAATAGATTTCCAGATGATTTAAAGTAAATCAGCAAGAATCTCCCAAATTCCAGTTGTTTAAAAACAGCAAAATTTGATTGCATCCCATGTAGATGCTCATTTTCTCCAGGCTATGATAAAGATAATGGGCCAGTTGGCTAATTAAGTGACATTTTTGTTTTGAGTGGTAGTTCTGAGGAAAAGTATACAGACTTAATCTGGATATGAGTAGACACCTTGCATGATCAGGAATCCTAATAATTGGTAGTCATTATGAATATAATATAGCCGACCCATTAAAAATCATCACTTGTGGTGGTTATAAAGTAAGTTTCATGTAACCCACCTGATTTTACCATCTTTTTTGCAGTAATCATTAAGCAAATCACCATGGTCATTAAGTTGCCATTGTTAAATGAATTCTTTTTCACTATGACACATTTTTACCGAAAACTAGAAGTAAATGCCACTATTCAACAACATTTCTATTAATTTTTGAATAAACACGAGTTTAAATCTTCTTTCAAACCCCAGCTTCCAACCATGGTTTTTGATACCTATGCTGTACTCTTCCCAAAATTTAAGAAGTTTTATTTTCACAGTGAATATATTGATATGTCTTGTTTAATTTCTGGGCTGTAACTGCTCACATTGGAGGTTTGAATTTGTAGAACAAGCTGGTTCAATGCATGAATAACGGCATTCATGGGGTAATTAGTTTTGTCATATAAAGTGTTCCCATATTGTATGTCTTTCCTGGATCTTTAGAATACTGTACAGTGTTCCCTCGATTTTCGCGGGTTCGAACTTCGCGAAACGTCTATACCATGGTTTTTCAAAAATATTAATTAAAAAATACTTCGGGGTTTTTTCCCCTATACCACGTTTTTTCCCACCCAATGACATCATATGTCATTGCCAAACGTTCGTCTGCCTTTAAAAAACATTTTTTAATAAACTTTAATAAATAAACATGGTGAGTAATAATCTAAATGGTTGCTAAGGGAATGGGAAATTGTAATTTAGGGGTTTAAAGTGTTAAGGGAAGGCTTGTGATACTGTTCATAGCCAAAAATAGTGTATTTACTTCCGCATCCCTACTTCGCGGAAATTCGACTTTCACGGGCGGTCTCGGAACGCATTCCCCCGCGAAAATCGAGGAAACACTGTATTTCCTTTTAGAAGGCAAACCAGAACTCTGCTTTCCCATGTTACACCTAAAAGCAAGATTATTAACTATGTTAGAATGAGGTAAAACAGGTTGTGTACAAGTTGGGTATGCAATGTTCGTTTCCGAAGCAAAGCACAACAAGATGATTTGGCTGTGTTACAGTACATATCTAATGTAAAGATTATGGCAAGAAGCGCTTCAAAATATTATTAACATTTTGCTGAGCTTACAGCTTTACATTGAGATTATTCAAAATGTTCTTCAAAATGTTCAGATCACTAAATTCTTCTGTTTTCCTCTTCTTGACTTCATTTGTAAGCAGTGTTCCCTCTAATTTTTTTTTGGGGGGGGGGCGGAAAAGTATATTGTCTGAGCGGCAGTCCCTTTGGGACTGGGCGGCACAGAAATAATAAATGAATAAATAAACAAACAAACAAACAAATAAAAAACCCACCCTGTTTTGCCTCAGAGAATTTCAAAATAAAATACTGTACTGTGTGTCTATAACAGTGAGCTCATAATAGGGCAACTCTATCAATATCAAAATGCCACTTAAATAGTTGAGCTAGTTTCAAACTAGATTTTGATTTTCTTTCTCTCTTCCTTACTCCCATTCTTTTTCTTTCTCTTTTCCTTCCTCTCTTTTTTTCTATCTGTTTCTCTCTCTTCCTCTCTCTCTCCTTCCCTCTCACTCTTTCCCTCTCGGCTTCTGGGCAGGTTTGAAAAACTCTGAGTTGATGATGATTTTTAAGTGAGCCATGGCTCACTGCTCAGCTTAGAGGGAACTATGTTTGTAAGCTTATTAGATAAGTCTAATTTTTAACCTATATTTAGCTCATACCAGAAAAAAAATACAGAAAATGTTTTATGTTGTTTTTTCAATACTCAAGCTGAGTATTTGAGTGATAGTTTTATGTTGTTTTTTCAATACTCAAGCTGAGTATTTGAGTGATAGTTCTTTAAGAGAAATGGAGGGATTCATGAATGACCAAAAACATTTATCATAATGTCCAAGAGACAACACAAGTAAAATATTTTGTATTTACAACAGTAAGATAAAGTTTAAAACTCCTACAGGATGGCTTCAGCTCATCACGGCTACATTGACATCTCCATGGTGTTTTTCCTGCAACAATATGTAAATGATATTGCCATTATCTTTTTCTGGGTGCTTTTAATTTCCCAGTCTAACCTTCATTTTTGGGATTTCCTGATAGCCTTCCAACCAAAATGTGATCCTACTCTTTTTTTTCAAGATTGGTTAATATCAGCTAAAAACTGCCTCTCAATCCTGATACAAATTTAACCATTGTTCTGGGCATTTAACTCATTGTTTATTTCTCTTGGGCTTGCTGCAGATGTTCTCACCTAAACTGAAAGCTTTTCTTTCCGGAAAATATAATCTTTGACCAAGTTTTAATTGACCTCCACAGAGTGTAACCTCCTCACATTTTCCTGCATTTTATATAATCTAGAAAATAGACAGGGGATATTATTACTATGTGATTGCAAACAGTAAATTATGTCACAATTAAAATAAAGCAGCAGATTCTCACATTTATTACTGTATTTTGGCCCTCATTTAGCAGCAGCCTAAGCTAGCATCCATTCACAAACATGACAGTAATAAATGGTAATAAAAAACGGACCAATGCTTTCATGTTGCTTATGATAATAAAAAACCTTTGCTGTGAAACTGAGAAAGTTTGATCAGTTTTAGGCAGCTGGTAAGGCAGCCAGAATTCTAATCAGCTAACTGAACTCACACAGCTGAGTTTTTTAGGAAAATGTATCATAAAAAACAGTCAAGAGACTGATTGCATTGGCAAGGCCTCGGAAATAAAAGTACCGGTAGCTTAATTTTACCAGAATTGGGTCACTGATAAAGGAAAATAAAGAACTAAATATTAATTGGCTCCAGTTTCCAAGATACAGCTTCAATTCAAAATTGCATCAAAATAATTCCAAATTACAAGGGGGATGTGTGATTATGCTGGTGGAATCTCTCCCCCTGGTTCATCACATGTCCAAAGGGAAATAGTCTAAATGAGAGTGTAAGAAGTGAATTTTCAGTGACACGTTTGCATCAAGTGCTTTATAGGACTTAAGCAAAATTTCCACACGTTTTTCATAGTCATCTGCCCCTGGTGTTATCAAAATGAAGCTAAATTTATACACTTCCATGTGGTATCATTTTCATTGTTCTAACATACTTTGGTAAGAGGTTGGCCTCATGATCGTTTAGACACCTCCCTCCCTTGTAGGCAAATATAATTGCCTGTGTATAAATCTTCATTGTTTATTTATTTATTTTTATTTATTTATTTATTTATTTAGTCCAATACATAATACACATTGGAGAGAATAGATATGTAATAATATAAGTAAAGAAAAGAATAGAAGAAAAGATATAAAAGTATAGGTGAACATATTTAAAAGGAAGAAAAGATAAATGAGATAAGGAGAGACAATTGGACAGAGGACGGAAGGCACACCGGTGCATTTATGCACGCTCCTTACTTACCTCTTAGGAACCTGGATATATCAAAATACAGTGATCCCCCGTTTATTGCGTCCCCAACCATTGCGAACAGGGTACTTCGCTATTTTTCAACCCGGAAGTCAAAATACCATCTACGCATGCGTGCCCGTGGGCACGCATGCGTAGATGGCAACCGGGAGATCAGCTGCTGGGCGGCTTCCCTGAGTCTTCCCCCTCTTGCTGGCGTCAGCGAGGAGTTTCCCCACCGCCCACGCAAACTCCTCGCTGCCGCCCGCCCTTCGCCCGCTCACGCCGTTCATTCTCGCCGCACGGGCCTGTCCACGCTGTCTCTCGGCGCTTTCCAGCTGAGTCCGGGAGCGAACTCGCTCCCCGACTCAGCTGGAAAGCGCCGAGAGACAGCGTGGACAGGCCCGTTCCTTGGCGCTGTCACTCGGGGCTTTCGTGCTGAGTCCGGGAGCGAACTCGCTCCCCGACTCAGCTGGAAAGCGCCGAGAGACAGCGTGGACAGGCCCGTTCCTTGGCGCTGTCTCTCGGGGCTTTCGTGCTGAGTCCGGGAGCGAACTCGCTCCCCGACTCAGCACGAAAGCCCCGAGAGACAGCGTGGACAGGCCCGTTCCTTGGCGCTGTCTCTCGGGGCTTTCGTGCTGAGTCCGGGAGCGAACTCGCTCCCCGACTCAGCACGAAAGCCCCGAGAGACAGCGTGGACAGGCCCGTTCCTTGGCGCTGTCACTCGGGGCTTTCGTGCTGAGTCCGGGAGCGAACTCGCTCCCCGACTCAGCTGGAAAGCGCCGAGAGACAGCGTGGACAGGCCCGTTCCTTGGCGCTGTCACTCGGGGCTTTCGTGCTGAGTCCGGGAGCGAACTCGCTCCCCGACTCAGCACGAAAGCCCCGAGAGACAGCGTGGACAGGCCCGTTCCTTGGCGCTGTCACTCGGGGCTTTCGTGCTGAGTCCGGGAGCGAACTCGCTCCCCGACTCAGCACGAAAGCCCCGAGAGACAGCGTGGACAGGCCCGTTCCTTGGCGCTGTCTCTCGGGGCTTTCGTGCTGAGTCCGGGAGCGAACTCGCTCCCCGACTCAGCTGGAAAGCGCCGAGAGACAGCGTGGACAGGCCCGTTCCTTGGCGCTGTCACTCGGGGCTTTCGTGCTGAGTCCGGGAGCGAACTCGCTCCCCGACTCAGCACGAAAGCCCCGAGAGACAGCGTGGACAGGCCCGTTCCTTGGCGCTGTCTCTCGGGGCTTTCGTGCTGAGTCCGGGAGCGAACTCGCTCCCCGACTCAGCACGAAAGCCCCGAGAGACAGCGTGGACAGGCCCGTTCCTTGGCGCTGTCTCTCGGGGCTTTCGTGCTGAGTCCGGGAGCGAACTCGCTCCCCGACTCAGCACGAAAGCCCCGAGAGACAGCGTGGACAGGCCCGTTCCTTGGCGCTGTCACTCGGGGCTTTCGTGCTGAGTCCGGGAGCGAACTCGCTCCCCGACTCAGCTGGAAAGCGCTGAGAGACAGCGTGGACAGGCCCGTTCCTTGGCGCTGTCACTCGGGGCTTTCGTGCTGAGTCCGGGAGCGAACTCGCTCCCCGACTCAGCTGGAAAGCCCCGAGAGACAGCGCCAAGGAACGGGCCTGTCCACGCTGTCTCTCGGCGCTTTCCAGCTGAGTCGGGGAGCGAGTTCGCTCCCGGACTCAGCACGAAAGCCCCGAGAGACAGCGTGGACAGGCCCGTTCCTTGGCGCTGTCTCTCGGGGCTTTCGTGCTGAGTCCGGGAGCGAACTCGCTCCCCGACTCAGCTGGAAAGCGCCGAGAGACAGCGTGGACAGGCCCGTTCCTTGGCGCTGTCTCTCGGGGCTTTCGTGCTGAGTCCGGGAGCGAACTCGCTCCCCGACTCAGCTGGAAAGCCCCGAGAGACAGCGTGGACAGGCCCGTTCCTTGGCGCTGTCTCTCGGGGCTTTCGTGCTGAGTCCGGGAGGGAACTCGCTCCCCGACTCAGCTGGAAAGCCCCGAGAGACAGCGTGGACAGGCCCGTTCCTTGGCGCTGTCTCTCGGGGCTTTCGTGCTGAGTCCGGGAGCGAACTCGCTCCCCGACTCAGCTGGAAAGCCCCGAGAGACAGCGCCAAGGAACGGGCCTGTCCACGCTGTCTCTCGGCGCTTTCCAGCTGAGTCGGGGAGCGAGTTCGCTCCCGGACTCAGCACGAAAGCCCCGAGAGACAGCGTGGACAGGCCCGTTCCTTGGCGCTGTCTCTCGGGGCTTTCGTGCTGAGTCCGGGAGCGAACTCGCTCCCCGACTCAGCTGGAAAGCGCCGAGAGACAGCGTGGACAGGCCCGTTCCTTGGCGCTGTCTCTCGGGGCTTTCGTGCTGAGTCCGGGAGCGAACTCGCTCCCCGACTCAGCTGGAAAGCCCCGAGAGACAGCGTGGACAGGCCCGTTCCTTGGCGCTGTCTCTCGGGGCTTTCGTGCTGAGTCCGGGAGCGAACTCGCTCCCCGACTCAGCTGGAAAGCCCCGAGAGACAGCGTGGACAGGCCCGTTCCTTGGCGCTGTCTCTCGGGGCTTTCGTGCTGAGTCCGGGAGCGAACTCGCTCCCCGACTCAGCACGAAAGCCCCGAGAGACAGCGTGGACAGGCCCGTTCCTTGGCGCTGTCACTCGGGGCTTTCGTGCTGAGTCCGGGAGCGAACTCGCTCCCCGACTCAGCACGAAAGCCCCGAGAGACAGCGTGGACAGGCCCGTTCCTTGGCGCTGTCTCTCGGGGCTTTCGTGCTGAGTCCGGGAGCGAACTCGCTCCCCGACTCAGCTGGAAAGCCCCGAGAGACAGCGCCAAGGAACGGGCCTGTCCACGCTGTCTCTCGGCGCTTTCCAGCTGAGTCGGGGAGCGAGTTCGCTCCCGGACTCAGCACGAAAGCCCCGAGAGACAGCGCCCCCCAGACCCCCAACCCGGGTTTGGGGGGCTGCTAGGAAGCCCCCCATGCCGGCGGCAAACAGCCGCGCCGCCCCCAATCTTCGGCTCCTCGCTAGCGCTGTGGGAGTAAAAACACCGTCTGCACATGCGCAGACTGTGTTTTTACTTCCGCATCGCTACTTCGCGAAAACCCGCTCGTTGCGGGGGCTCCTGGAATGGAACCCTCGCAACGAGCGGGGGATCACTGTATTGTGAAATATTTTGAAAACTTTAGCCAACCAGCAGCACCTTTATCACCTGTTTTGAAATTCATCTAATCAAAATATGAAAAATTAACATATTTCCTCTTGGAGATCGGTAATTTCCCAAAATTTGTAGACCAATGTTGTTCAAGCAACTCTCTGCCCTATGAGTGGGCAAAAAAGGGGAGAAAATAAGGCACAGGTACAGCAGAACTTTATCTGATGAAATTAGGTGTTCATTTAGTGACCATTTTGCTTAACAACTAAGTTGTAACTAATTGCAGTCGTTTAACAAGGACTACCTGTATGGCCCAGTGCTTAAAAAACATCTTTGTCATCTAATTTGACTAAATATCGTTTTAAAAAATCCCAAGATTACAAATCAAAACACTGACCCACTCTAATCAAGTGGTTCAATTATTTTTCTGTTGTTTTGGGCTTTATTACATGTAAATTTTGAAGCTGCACTGTAGAGAAAGATGAAAGTACTGAATGGCCTAATTGGCTCTCTGACTAATAATTATTTATGGGTGGGGGGGTGAAATTTATATTTGGTCTTAGTTTTCATGACCTCATTCATTAAATGAAAATGAACAGTCCTTTAACTGTTACTTAATAAGCACACAGTCATCTGACTATCTTGTATATGATTAGTTTGAAGGACAAAGCAAATATTATTATGCAGAGAGAGAAGATTAGTTAGAAAACGATCCAGGTATTTATGATTGGTTATACGTTATGCTGTCTGTTTCTTTGTCAAACAAGTTGGCAATTTATGGGAAAATTAGAATGTATATTTAATATAATTGGGCTTCTATTATCTCCATGGCATTCCAGGTATTTCTATCAATGTAAGCTTTCTCAAATCACCAGATTCCCTTTTGCATTTTCCTTAAAAGCTCCAGGATATTATTCATAAAGTTTGAGTGACAAACAAAATACATTCATAAATCCTACATATCTTCAAGTCCATTTTTCATTTCAAAATAGCTGTCATTTCATCTCGCAAAGACAACGACAGGCCATTATTAGGGCAACCACAGGTTTATGGACATACATTGCATTTAAACTATTTGGTTTATTGAAGAAATTGGTATAACAACAACAACAACAATAATAATCATCATCATCATCATCATCATCCTGATTGTGGAGAAAAAGAAAGTATGGATCATCGACATCGCAATCCCAGGGGACAGCAGAATTGAGGAGAAGCAGCTAGAGAAATTAGTGAAATACGAAGATCTAAAAATCGAGCTGCAACGACTGAAAGTGGTCCCAGTGGTACTTGGCACGCTGGGCGCAGTGCCAAAGGATCTCAGCGGACATTTGAAAACCATCGGAATTGACAAAATTTCCATCTGTCAATTGCAAAAGACCGCTTTACTGGGATTGGCAAACATAATTCGCCGCTACATCATGCAGTCCTAGGCGCTTGGGAAGCGCCCGATTGGTGATGAAATACAAAATCCAGCATAGTGATCTCGTTTGCTGTGTTGTATTGACATAATAATAGCAACAACAAAACAACAACAATAATAATAATAATAATAATAATCACATTTATGCAAAACAAAAGTATAAATTAAAATTATTCCATATTTCTCAGATTTTTTCTTAGAAGTCTGGAATAACTGAGGAATTGCCTCCAACTATATTGAGATTATTTGTACCAACAAGTATAGCTTGGTCATCTGATGAAAGCTTGGTCACTCCTTCTTTATAGCCTTTACTGGTCCCACAGTGGGCTTGCCATTTAATTGAGAAAATTGGTCTCATTGTTAGCATTAACATTTTTTTCAAGCCGAAATTAATATTTAAATTAATTTTGATTTTATATTTGATTTGTAAGCTACATCTGATATTCTAGTAGTCAGCACTCTACATATAAAAAATAGTATGTCTTTATTTTTAACATATAAAGGAGGGAAAACCCCTGAGATATAAATAACCCACTTTCTGAAATTTATTTTTGTCAGGCAGGTAGAGCTCGTGCAGAGTTAAGGGATTAAAAACAGGAAGTGTTATTATAGGTGGGTTGTCCTTATGAAGACTTTCCAGAACTTGCCTACACAGTTCACGTTTTCTTCTGACAACGATATTGAACCAAAATTGAACTATCACATCTTCAGATCCTATGATTAGTGGTGAAAGGTTTCCAATAAAAGCAGGAAATTGCTCACCCTGAAGAGAAATAAATGAGCTTCTTACATGCAGATGATCATCACTTCCAGCAATTGTTTTTCTCTCTGCTTTAAGTAAGCCGTATTGTCTTCTTATAACCTAACGCATGTTTGAAGTTTTAAATTTTAAATTGTAATACAAGATTTCCTATACAGATTAGTTTGGATGGTGCAGGCTAATAAATTTTGGTCCCTTTGACAGTATTCTTTAAAGAATAAAATCACTCTGTCTTAAGGAGTTGCTTCTTATATTGTAGTCAAGGACTTTAAGCACAAATTTATCAAGCACTCTATAAAGTAATCTGCCTGCTAACTGATCGACGTCAGTTATTACAAATAACTGCTCTATTTAAAAAAAAAAACCTTTGAACAAGGTGTTGAGCAGAGCAATGTAAATGAGATTTGCAGTGCTGTCTTAGATTTGATAAAGGGCTTCTTCCTCTTTCACTTCCCACTGAAACAGCATCCAATTGTAGGTCATTTCACAGAGTTAAATGTGATTTCAGTGGAAATAAACATGGCTTTAATTTCTGCTCTCTCTGACACATGTACTCCACGTATTAGCTGCTCAGGTTCCTATAAGCATCAAAAGTCCCTTCAGTCTTTCAGTATGGTTCGGAAAGGTGCATATTTACTAATCCTGGTTTGTAGATTCCTAATTCTGCAGATTCGATTCAACAAGTTTTGGCTACATCGTCTGTGTTCATGCGAGGACTTCAGCACAGTTTAAGTCATTTTATGCTAGTAGACCACTTGTACAATTTTCATTTGTTAACTTTACACTCTTTTTTTTTTTGCAATTGCTTATTAAGTGGAAAAGGGGGTCTTTGTTCCCAACTAGACGAGGCTTGAAGAGTTTGCTTGCTTTTAAATTGCATTTTTGAAGACATAAATGCACCCTGATTTTACCATCCAAATATGATTTATGGGGAGAAAAGGGGATTAAAAAAGAGCACCTTGGTACGTGTTAGAACCTTGCAAAGAGATTCTTCCCAGTTGTTCTTCTAATGACAGCATGAAAAAACTGCCCAGACAGAAAGATCAGCATTATTATTTGCAGAACTATTTCTGTTTCATGTACACTTATGTCTAAACGCAGGACTCTGCTTTTTATTTCATTGTTTTTCTGTTTTCAGTATGAATAGATTTATGCTTAAACCACACTATTTGAAAAAGACTTTTTCTAGGCAGATACTGATCAGTCCCCCTTTTTATGCATTCCTGGGCTTCAAATGCTCAAGAAAGACTTCTGCTGTCTTATTCAGGAACCCTGTCCTATTTGTACAGGGAGTGTCTACTAACAGTTCCTCATGCCCTTATCATCCCAAGGTTCGACTACTGCAATGCTCTGTACATGGGGCTACCTCTGAAAAGTGTCCGGAAATTACAAATTGTGCAAAATGCAGCCATGCGAGCTGCCATGGGCCTTCCAAGGTATGCCCATGTCTCTCCAGCACTCCACGGACTGCATTGGCTGCCAATTGGTTTCCGAACACAATTCAAAGTGTTGGTTACGACCTATAAAGCCCTACATGGCATTGGACCAGATTACCTACGGGACTGCTTTCTGCCGCATGAATCCCAGCGTCCGATTAGGTCCCACAGAATCGACCTTCTCCAGATCCCGTCAGCGAGACAATGTCACCTGGCAGGGCCTAGGAGAAGAGCCTTCTATGTGAGGGCCACGGCCCTCTGGAATCAGCTCCCCCCGGAGATTCACACTGCCCCCACCCACCTCGCCTTTCGAAAGAACTTAAAAACTTACTTATGCCTTGGCCATTCAATGTTTAATATGTTTGGTTGTACAGTGTTCCCTCAATTTTCGCGGGGGATGCGTTCCGAGACCGCCCGCGAAAGTTGAATTTCCGCGAAGTAGAGATGCGGAAGTAAATACACTATTTTTGGCTATGAACAGTATCACACGCCTTCCCTTAACACTTTAAACCCCTAAATTGCAATTTCCCATTCCCTTAGCAACCATTTAGATTATTACTCACCATGTTTCTTTATTAAAATTTATTTTAAAAAAATATTTATTAAAGGTGGACGAAAGTTTGGTAATGATATATGACATCATCGGGCAGGAAAAACCATAGTATAGGGGAAAAACCGCAAAGTATTTTTTAATTAATATTTTTGGAAAACCGTGGTATAGACTTCGCGAAGTTCGAACCCGCGAAAATCGAGGGAACACTGTATTGAATGAATGATTATGATACTTAGTTTTTTATAATGTTTTTAGTTAATTATATTAATTGGATCTGATTGTAAATTGTATATTGTTTTATGGACATGTTGGGAGCCGCCCCAAATCCAATTAATAAAATAAATAATAAACCTGCCCGGACATAACCGCTAATACTGTTCCTATACAGTAGCCTGCAGGGCTGTGCACATCTTTGCAGTAAACCTTTAGCGACCGTGGTTAGACACAAGTACTTTCATTATGCCATCCTTTTTCTACTGCATTAACTTCGCTGTACTAGACAAAAAATGGCTTCTTGGCACAAGCATTACAGAAAATGCTTTTCATCAAAATGAAGTCATTGAATGTGGTAGATGCACTCCTCTTCAGTGGTTGTATGAGATTGAATTCACTGACTTCCAAGAGGCATTTTGTCTTGTTGAGATGGAGAAGCGCTTCAAGGGAGATTAAATCTGAGATGACCAAGTGGCCCCCTTTATCCCTCCTTCGAAGCATCTGGTCAAAGGGGACATTTTGTTTCTGAGATTTCAATTTCCAGAAACTGTTTCAAGATGGCCCCTTCTCCAGATCTCCAACCCACTTTTCTCTGGCCACAGTTCTCAACGGCCTCACCATTTGATACACAAATACAACTGTGGATGGAAACTTTGGTAGCATATACTTTTAAAAACAAGGCCATGAGCAGATATTTTTTCTTGCTCTTACGATTCCATGAATGCATTTATTCGGCCAAAATATCTCCGGGACCGCCTTCTGCCGCACGAATCCCAGCGACCGGTTAGGTCCCACAGAGTTGGCCTTCTCGGGTCCCGTCGACTAAGCAATGTCGTTTGGCGGGACCCAGGAGAAGGGCCTTCTCTGTGGCGGCCCCGACCCTCTGGAACCAGCTCCCCCCAGATATCAGGGTTGCCCCCACCCTCCTTGCCTTTCGCAAGCTCCTTAAAACCCACCTCTGTCGTCAGGCATGGGGGAATTGAGACTTTCCCTTCCCCCTAGGCTTATACAATTTATACATGGTATGCTTGTATGTATGAGTGGTTCTTTAAATTGGGGTTTTTTAGATTGTCTTTTAATATTAGATTTGTTTACATTGTCTTTTTATATTGTCGTTAGCCGCCCCGAGTCTTCGGAGAGGGGCGGCATATAAATCTAATTAATAATAATAATAATAATAATAATAATAATAATAATAATAATAATAATAATAATTAACCAATCAATTTTTCCTCATGGCTTTCCCAGGGATATCAAGATTAGAAAAAGAAGGGGCTTTGTGGTGTGTGTGTGTGCAGTTCTTAATTCCCTAAGCAAAGCAATGACTGTTTCTTGCTAAACTTCATAATTCCTTCCCTTTTATCCACTTGCTCAGTGAGGTAATGGTGTCTGCTTAACGCCAGATGGCATATTCTACGTGTCCCTGGGGAATTTCCAAGATAGAGTTCTGTGTTT